>NW_021319127.1:5248847-5278365 GCF_001605985.2 Dendrobium catenatum
TGTATGCTTTTTGCTGATGATATTCTTCTTGTTGATAAGACTAGAGAGGGAGTTGAAGGTAAACTTGAATTATGGAGGTCAACCTTAGAGTCTAAAGGTTTTCGCTTGAGTAGATCTAAAATGGAATATATGGAGTGTAAATTTAGTAGTAATAGACCTAGCGACGAGATCATGACTTTGGGCGATCAAGTCATTAATAAGAGTACACGTTTTAGATATATTGGATCTATTGTTCAGAGTGATGGTGAAATAGATGGGGATATTATCAACAGAATTCAAGTTGGATGGTTGAAGTGGGGGAATGCATCGGACATGTTGTGTGATAGAAAAGTTCCTCTCAAACTTAAGGGAAAATTATATAAAATGGTGGTGAGACCTGCAGTGCTTTATGGTGCTGAATGTTGACCATTAAAAGAGAAGCATAATACTAAGTTAAGTGTTGCAGAGATGAGGATGCTTAGGTGGATGAATGGTTTTACCCTTAGTGATAGGATACGAAATGAGCATATATGTGAAAGGTTGGAGTGGCTCCAGTGGAAGATAAGATTAGAGAGAGTCGCCTTAGATGGTTTGGTCATATAAAACGGCGGCCTTTCGATAACCCAATTAGGAAATTAGAGGTATTAAATTTGACTTATGTTAAGAAAGTTAGAGGTAGACCTAAAAAGGCTTGGCTAGAAAATATTAGAAATGATCTTTCTTTATTAGAATTTGACTTTTAACATGACACAATGGAGAAAAAGGATTCATGTAGCCGACCTCACGTAGTGGGACAAAGGCTTGATGTTGTTGTTGTTGTATCGTGTATCTAACAATGCTTTTCGATTTCTTTTTTTCCTGTAATAACGTACTAGAGGCTTCTATAATTTATTATACTAATAATGGGTTACTGTTATGCAAGGAAACTCGTGAAGGAAATATACAGCCGTGCATTTTGCATAATGTATTTCTATTTCAATATACTCCTCTTGACCTCTTCAATACTCATTAATAAGTGCTGTTTCTAGGAGGAGTGCCAACGGTTGAGACAGAGCATTAAATGTGGGCTTATTGATCGACTAAAAGTTGTAAGATGAGCTGCTAGAGCTTAACTACTTTTCATTGGACAACCAAATCTGTGACTTCTGGTTTTGGTTCATAATTTTTTACAATTTAATTTGTTCAATGATTCAGGGTTACATTCAGGAGAAAGCCAAGGCTCTGCATGCTGTGAAAGTCAATGATGTAAGTTTCTTAAGATAGTATTTGCTCCAGTAAAGCTCGTCGCCAAATTCGATTTTGTTACAAATATTCAGTACCATCAATTACTTAAAATTGCTTTTTATCTGTATTCTAACTTTTTATGCAGTCAATTGAAGCTGAAAAGTTGCGGCTTAGCCATCTCCGTGATCGTGCAAGTGAAACTGGCCGCAGAAAAGAATATCCTTGCAGTTTATAGCCTTAACTATTATTGTTTTGTATGCTTAAGCTCCTGCAGTTTTACATTTTGCATTCTATGATGATAGTGTCTTTTAGAAGGTACTATTAAGTTTAGTTTAACTTGATTAGCATTGGGGCCTAGTCAATCCTATGTCAAACAGCTAATTGGCAAGTCCTTGGATTCACAGATCTATCAAGTTTTTATGGGGTTCATGAGAGCCAATAGGTAACCTATGGTTTATGTTAAGTCCTTTGTTAGTTCAAGAGAGCACTAACTAACTTGTGCTTTCTTTTGGGTCTTGAATGGGTTCAAGGTAGCCACTAGGCAACCTAATGTTGGTGTTAGGTCCTTAGTGGGTTCAAGGGAGCCATTCGGCAACCTGTGGTCTGTGCTAGTTCCTTAGTGTGTGTAAGGGAGATAGTAGGCAACCTATAGTCTATGCGGGCAACCTAGGTGAAAGACCTACATCTAATGTGTCTAAAATAGTCTACAATGTCTATGCTAAATTTTTGACCAGCGTGGTTTCTACAAACATCATTATTGAGCACCCTTAAATTGCCCATCATGAAGATTTTCTTGTCTTGTACTAGTAGAAAATTCAATAGGATAGGCACACATTGTTGATGGAATTTGCTTCATTTTCACATGCATAAACTTGATTAACCTTCAAATTATCAAAGTGTGTGTTAAACATATTAATGTCAGCATACATCTACTTTTGCTTTTTTAACCATTCTACTAGTTGGTTTTACAAAGTGGTAAAAAATCTCATTCCGTTCGTGATATGTTAAATTATCCTTAATAATTAACATCTCTTTTGAGTGACGTGTTGACACCAAAGGCTTTGATACCAAATTGGTGCGGAACAATTTAGGGTTTAGGTCTTCTATTAAAACTTGAATGATAAAATGAATTTAGACATGCAAAGATATTTAGGATGTACAAATCAAAGACCATTAAATATATGAAAACTTACTTTATCCACCTGCAAACTTGAAAATGCGAAAAGTTGTACCCAAATGATATTATAATGATTGAATAAATACGAACAAAATCTACTAGAAATGGAACTATATAAAATTAATGAGTAATTTCAATTTATTCGCCATAGTTAGAATTTAAATTTTAACAAAATCAAGAAGTTTGAGAAGCCAGCAATAAAATATTAAAAACGAAGTTAGGTAAAGGATAGAGTTTATCAAAGTAAAGGAAATCTTGGCCTCATGTGGGTACAAGAAGATTACTCCCCCCTATGATTAGGGAGTTTTATTTGCAGCACACGTAAAAGGAATTATACATCCAATTTGCATAATTGTAAATTGGAATATGAAATTTTATTATATTAAATTTCTCATTTATTGCTTCAAACTATCCATTTATAGACTCCATCTTTGTTTAATAGAGAGGTTGGCACAAAATCAACCTTGTTCAATTGTAGATAAGTTGAAACTCAGATTTGATTTTATCCCAAAACTCAAATATGTGATAGAAAAGATATTCTTATCACTACTTGTCATCAGCTGTCATAGCTGTTGGCATTATTCCACCTGTAATCTCCTTCAGCTACCTTTGTTGCTAAAATTTATTGATAAATTTAAATTCCTTGTATCATCAAAGTTGTTGGATCGAGTTCCCTCTATGATAGATAAGAATTGGTGAAATAATCTCCAGAATAATATATTTTGATTTATTATATTTTCTATTTGACTTTTGTCAATCTCTTCTTCCACATTATTATTTGTAGGCGTTTTATCCGTAAATTCTCCTCCGGATTGTCATATCTTCTAGCTTATGCTATTGTTGATCAGTTTTCCAGCTATGTTCTACTAAAATTTGGATTTTTTTTATCAGTAAGTGTAATTGTAGAGAATTTTGTTATTGACAACTTTTTTCTTGCTAACGGCTCCCAAGCATAAAGGCATAGTTGTTGAAATCCTTGACTTTATATTACGCTTAGAGAATGTGTAGAAAAGTTGCAGCTTCTGAACAATCTGGAAGAGCGTCGAAGAAGATTGACCGAAATTCCTCAAATACATGCTGATCCAAAGATGGATCCAGAATATGAGTCTTCAGAGGAAGGGGAAGATGATAAAAATCAAGGTGATTTTGGAGCATAATTTTGTATTTATTGTTACTACTGCTTATGTCATCTCTTAGGGCATTGCTTGTACTAGTTTGGAATAGCCTGAACTCTAATTTATCAATATATTGTCGGCTTTAGCAGTTTGGCCCTATAGAATTCTGGGTTTTATCCTCTTGGGGTAACTTGCTAGGAAGGTCGCCCATTATAAGAGTGCTTCGGTATGAACATGCTAACTTTAGCATTCTTGATGAAACTCCAACCGTTATACCAACATTAGTTCAATGTTTAAGAGTCGTGCTTCACCAGAGAGATCTTGCAATCTCCCCTATTTAAAGAATTGATGCTCCCACTAATAACATTATATAGCTTAAATAATTCACCTAACATGATTTTCTAAATATGATCAAGAGGCGACTCCCATAACATAACACTTTTTTCCAGCATGACTATTAGTTTTTTAAATTTCATCTTGTATGTTGCTCTATGATGTCATTTGTAATAACTTGAACTCTTATGCACCTTGATATTCTCAATTTTGGCCTAATAAGGCTCGCTGTTTATTCTTTTTGACAGTTTCCTAGACGATTACCCAACTTGGCAATCCTACAGCATTAGCATGTTTAATTTTGGAGTTTTTGATAAAATTTCTCTCCATATTCATTTGATGGTTATGTTTTATTATATTTGAGGGGTCTTAACACTATTTCTGTTGTGCTATTCATTGCATCAATGCAGATTACCAGATTAGATCTAAGGAAGTTTTATCTCTGAGAAAGAGAAGAGAGTTGATTCCTCGTGGAAGAGCAGGTATATTAGGAAATAACTGGAATGGCATGAATAAAAATCATAATTTCAACCGTGAATCAAGCAGAAGAATGCCGGGTGAAAATTGGCAAGATAGATCGGACATGTATAACAATATGGCTGAAAGACCAAATGAAGTTCTGTGGAATCAAAGCAAAGAGCTGTACCAAATCGAGGGCAGTTTTAATGGTCTTCAGAGTCCTAGTCAGGGAAACTTCACTCAAAAATCTTTAGAACGGCAATCACATGGTTCTGCTCCTGAAGTTAACTTGGTGACTCCTGAAGGTTCTTTGCCATCTATTACAAATGAGGTTGACAAAATTTGGCACTACCAAGATCCATCTATGAATATCCAAGGACCATTTTCACTATCACAATTGCGCAAGTGGAATACTACTGGATATTTCCCACCTGATATGAAAATATGGAGAACTTCTGAGAAGCAGGAAGACTCCATATTATTGGCTGATGTACTAGTTGGAAGATTTTATAAAGACCCATCTCAGCTGGTCACACAGCATGGCAGCTTTCCAGATCAGCCTGCGTGGGTAGACAGCCAACAGACCAGAGGCAATTGGAATGCACATCAAAATATGAAGCAACAAACTTTAGAAGGTTTGTCTGCACAGCCACCTGTATGGTCTTTAACTGGAGTTGAAATATCTAATTCTTCTGAGGGAAAGCCAGCTGGCACATACTCTAGCATCTGGTCCGGCAACCCCAGACCTGCTGGCCCAATATACAATAATCCATATCATATTCCAATCTACCAAGAAGCAGGGAGAGGAGGAAATGGCAATGGATGGAACCAGGAACAGGATTATGGGAATATCTGGAGTCCAACTAGGCCCAGTGTTGGGATGCCTAGCGAAAGTCAAAAGGTTGAAGACAATCTTACTTCAGATCCCTCCATTGTCACTGCTAGTACCAGTGCCAATGAACTACATGGTCGTATGAACAAATATCAATCCTATGAAACTGATTGTCCAAGTCCAACTCCTAGAACTGAGAGGAAGGAATCTTTCATTCGGCATGATGAACCAGGCCCTTCCAAGAATAGACCTGAAACACTTGTAGGCAGCATGGCTGTTAATCATGGGCCTGCGGCCACTACTCTCGGAATATTGGACTCGTCTTTGGCCGCCCATCCAACTCATCCTTCTTTTCCTTCAAATAGTATCTTTGAATCATCAAATACAGCTTCAGCTGTGGGTTTTACAGACAAAATTCCTGGCAATGGCATGCAAAAGATGGACGGTACAAAATTTGTATCTTCTCCAGTTGCGGTTACAGGTGATGATATAGGCAGTGGGCATGCTCAGAGGTTAGAATTATCTTCTATTCAGAAAATAGATACTGGATTCCAAGAAATTGCTCATGCTTCTGTTCAGAAACAATTCACAGGTGGTTCAAACCTCACTCCATCATTACATGGAATGGAGCATAATCAATCTCAAAATCCTGATTCAAATTTCTCACCTATTCATCAGGTGAACCCACAAAAGGCTAGTGAAGTGGAGTCTTCCCTTCCATCTCCTACTCCTAAAAGCAGTAAGAATACTTGGGGAGTTGACGCTTCAAGTGCATCCAGTAATGTATCCTCCGAAAACCAAAAATTACCAACGGTACAAAATGCTAATACATCTTGGGTTGGGGCGCCGCAAGGAAATGCCGGCTGGGTCACACCGGCATATGTGAATGCGAATGCTAGTACAGGTTGGGGGACACTGAGTCAGGGGAATTCAAATACAAATACAGGTTGGGGGCCAACTGCTACTCAGGTGAATGCAACTGCAAATACAGGTTGGGGTACTCTGATACCAAATGCAAATACAGGTTGGGTTGCACCTGTTCAGGTTAATGCAAATGCAAATATTGGTTGGGGTTTACCTGTCCAGTTGAATGCAAATACAAATACAGGTTGGGGAACTGCCGCACAAGGAAATGGCTGGGGCGCGAGCTCGACTACCGGGCTGGGAAACTCGAACCCTGTTGCAGCTGGGGAAGCTGTTCCAATGCATGACAATGATGCCAGTGTGAGAGCTGGCTGGGGATCAGCATATGGGAGTAGAAACGAGTTCTGGAAATCATCCGATAGAGATTCTAGCCGGCGTTCGGACTACGAAGGCCGCAATGGCGATGGCTATTCTCATAACAGAGACAGAGATATTGGTCGCCGCGGCGGGAGTGATTTCAGGAATAGCAGGGCACAATCAGATGGCAGAGGTTCATCAAGGCCCCATCAAGCTTTTACTGGAGGGGATGGACACAGAGGAGTCTGCAAATTTTATGAGGGTGGCCATTGCAAGAAGGGGAGATCATGTAAGTTTTTGCATAATGATCTAAGGCGAGACATTTGATAGCTCTGTCTTGTACAGTATAATTATCTTAGATCGGCTGCAGGCATGAAAGCTTTATTTTATCATACAAGTAACTTTTTTTCTGTATGTTCCTTTAGTTTTATTTCGTAGCTTCTCTAATTTTCTCCTGTATCCGTCGCCAATAAGAAGAGATGCAGAGTTTTTTCACGCCTAATTTTAGTTTATATAATAAAAAAACATCGCTTTCGGCAATTTTAGTTCTGCCTATAAAAATTTAAGCTTCAGAAGTAAATTTTCAAACACTATTGTATACTAAAATTATGAAACTAAACATAGTACATTTTATGATTTGGAAAAAGATTATGAAATATTTTTCTTAAGGATCTGTATAATGCATACTTACGTGTTCCAATCAGTGCTAACATTATCCCAAAAGCTGCTATAGAGCCTTGTAAATTTTTTTTTTCAGAGAAGAAAATATTACAAGACAAATAAAAATCGATTTTCAATTATTGCCTTTGAAGTACCCATAGTTTGGTGCCTTCTGATCCAAAAAAAAGGTTAGGATGCCCAATTATATTTAACATATGAATAGACATATTTTTATGATATGTATTCTTAATTTTGTATGTATGTGTTATCATTTAATATAATTAAATTATACAAAAATATAATTAAACTACTAGACAATATAATTCAATTATTAAAAAAATATAATTAAAGTATTAAAAATACAATTAAGCTTTTAAACATTTATAATAATGCTTTTTTCAATTATGACTATACAATACTCATGAATATTTGGAGTTGAATAGCTCTAAGCCTATATCTTTTTGTTCTAGTCATTGGTGCCTTCAGATCCAAAAAAAAAAGGTTAGGATGCCCAATTATATTTAACATATGAATAGACATATTTTTATGATATGTATTCTTAATTTTGTATGTATGTGTTATCATTTAATATAATTAAATTATCCAAAAATATAATTAAACTACTAGACAATATAATTCAATTATTAAATAAATATAATTAAAGGATTAAAAATACAATTGAGCTTTTAAACATTTATAATAATGCTTTTTTCAATTATGACTATACAATACTCATGAATATTTGGAGTTGAATAGCTCTAAGCCTATATCTTTTTTTTCTAGTCATGATTGTTTTTACCATGCATTTGCAAGAGGTCATACATTAGTATATGTTTGTTTTTGTGATGGAATTCTTCTTGTTGATAAGACTAGAGAGGGAGTTGATGGGAAAAAAATTAATTATGGAGGTCAAGTCTAAATGGTTTCATTTGAGAAGATTTCAAATCAAATACATAGATTGTAGTTTTAGTAGTAATAAATCTAGTGGTGAATTGTGATATTGGCAGATCAAATCATTAAAAAGAGTACGTTTTAGATATCTTGGGTCTATTGTTCAAAATGTTGATGAAATACATGTGAATATTATTAGTAGAATTAAAGTTGGATGATTAAGTGGAGGAATGCATTGGGTCTACTATGTGATAAAAAAGTATCACTCTAACTTAAGAGGAAAATTTATAAGATGCATGGTCGTGAGACCTGTGATGCATTATGGCACATAATGTTGGCTATTAAAAGAGGAGCATAAATTCAAGTTGAGTGTTGCAGAGATGAGGATGCTCAGGGGAATGAGTGGCTTTACACTTGGGGATTGTTCGGTTGGTATATAAAGTGATATAAAGTATTTCAAATGTAGAAGTTTTGAAAATATTAATGTTTGGTCGGATGAAACATGAATGCAAAATAAATGTAGTGTAAATAATTTTAGTTCATTTTTGTATTAAATCAAGCTTGCCAAATTTTAAGTGAGAATCGTGTACTCCACTAGCAAGCTCAGTTGACTACCGCCCACCATAGTCACCGACCACCAACAATGTCATCGTCGTCGCTCACCGCCATCCACCGCTGTTGCTGGCTATCACCACTGCTGATCCCCGCCTCCACCCTTCGTCGGTCAATAACACCCGCCACCAATCACCACCACTTACTGCATGCCACCACCACTCACGACCGCTGCCACCCGCCGGCGGCCACCACAGTTGGTCTCCATCAGTAACCATTGTCATTGTCGCCACTCACGGGTAGCCATCATCTTTGAATTTTACACTGCATTCATTATTTCTTACAAAATAAAAATATTCACATGTATTTACTTTACATTCATCCAAGGAACTCCATTGTACTCATTTTACAATTTATTCATTTTATACTTCGTTCCTTTTACATTGCATTTATTGTGTTTGTTGTTGGCCTCAAATTTGATGCACTAATAGTTAACACAATTATAGATTGAACATCACCTAGAAGATTTACTAAATTTATTATTTAGCCACATTTTAATAATGTTTATTAGGAAATTCAAAATTTATGTTCCTTGATTATTTCTTGTGCTTTAAAGAGATTATTCTTTGAAACACATGCTATGACTAGACTATTATTTAAAGAGATAATTTGGTGTCACGGTCTTTCTTCCACTATTATTTTTTACAAGATTGTTAATTTTTTTCTTGTGCTTTTGAAAAAGTACTTTGGAAATTGCTAGGAATCAAACATAAATTTATTTATGCACTCCACTCATAGATACATACATATTAAGGTCAATCCAAACCCATATTTATCATGTGAAGTCCGAGTTTGATTTTTGAATTGGGTCATCTATGAACTTTTATTTGGTTTGGTCACCTAACATAGCTCTACGTTTGGACGCCAGTAAATTAGTGCCTTCTCACTATTTAACGCACGGCTTGACAACCCGACCCGAACCGAGCCGGGATTGCTATGTTTGCGTATTGCTAGGTATTACTCGGTATTGCTAGGTATTGGTCGATTCTCCTCGACAATAACGAGAAATATCATTCTGTGAAGATCAATACCGCGCAATACTGAGTTTTTCTCCGTATTGCTCGGTATTGCTCGGTATTTCTCGGTATTGCTCGGTATTGGTCTTGACAGAGCAGTATTTCTCGTTATTGCCAAGCAATACCTAGCAATACCGAGTAATACTAAGCAATACTGAGCAATACCTAGAGCAATACACGAACATAGCAATCCCGGGTCAGGTCGTCGGGCCGCGTGGTAAAGATTAAGAGCACGTGCCGACATATTATGGTGTCCGAATGTAGAGCTACGTCAGGTCACCTGACCTAATAATTGTTCTCTACTGACACCCCTAGAATTCATTTGTCATAGGGTTGTATAGGAATCCAATCTTGAAAGTAAAATTAAGCATAAGAGCTAAGGTTCTAATACTAATTCATGGCTAAAGTATGCTATTTAAAAAATCTAAAAGCTAATTTGACATATTTACACATTGGCTTTAATTAAATATTGAAGAATGAAGTAAAATCAAATGCAATAAATAAAATGCGAAACAAAAGTAGACAAGCAAGGATGATTTTTTTCATAATTTGATTCAAATCTACCTATTTTATGTCTGTGTGGTGAACAAAATTAGTATATGATATAAATTATTATTATTATTATTATAGCATATTTTCTTATTTTTATTTTTTTATATAGATATTAATAAAAAATGTAAAAGAAAAATTTGGAAGAAATGGCAATAAAATTTTTAAAAATTTCTATTATTGATTCAAAATATTGTACTTCTGACCACCATCTCGTGATTACAGTCTTTCCGTCCTCTGTCGCCAAAGAGGGAGAAAGAACAAAAATATGAGATCTCCCTTGCCACCAAGCTCCTCCTCGTCCATCGCCCAGCCATCGATCTTCTCCGGACTTTCTGTTGCAACTCGAGCTCACGAGTTTATATTTTTGTGGATAACAAACATTATTGCTCACATCTTGTTGTCTACTTGTATTTATAATATATTTTTATTTGTGTGTGTACTAATTTTTCAAGAACACCATGCACCATACAACGAAGATGCAATGCTCAAGATTGGATAGAATAGGTTATGCTGTAATGATTTTTATAATATTTATTAATATATTTTTGATTTCTTGATTAAAGTCCTTTAAGCGTGTATGCTGGCTTGGTGATCATGCACACACACACTCAGTGGGTGTGAGATTGAGTCAAAACTAGAAGTTTAATTTTTGAACTAATCGTATTATATGATTAATATCATATTATACTATCATCTTATCTAACTAATCGTACTGGGCAATCTAGATTGTCCAAGACGATCAATTATGTTTATAAAAAATAATTGCCAATCATAATTTAGGCAAGATTTTGAATTTCAAATTTTGTTTTTATTATAATTTTGATATTTTGATCATACTGTATGATTGGATCGTATTGTATGATCAATAGAGATGAATTTTGTCATCCCATATTTTATCTTGGACGAACTACATTTCGATTGAACTAATCATCCTAGATGATATAAATATTATACTTGATGATTTGTACAAATTTAAAATGATCTTACTAGACTATCCAGAGATCATTAAGAACTATCAGGTCAAATTTTGCACATTATACTGTATGATCTTTATTGATAGAATTGAATTTTTAGGGTTATTGAATCCCTCTATTTAAGCTTTGTCAAGGCACTTGGTAAGTGCATTTGGCAGCCATTATATCTTCGTTATTCTGGGAAAACTTGAAGAGAGAACTTGAAAGGGAGAGAGAGGAAAGGGTGGAGTTTGAGAGAGAGAAGATCCTTAGAGGTGGTTTCAAAGGAGTGTTGAGGGGATTTCATACGGTTGCTCCGGCAAGCTTACACTTAGTACCATCGAATTCAAGATTCGTCTTGAGGAAAGTTTTGGGAAGAAGAATATCTCTTTAGTATCAAAGGACCCAGCTACTCCATCGCATCGGTGATGGTGGAAGTCATTTTGTAAGGGCTTCTCCGCCTAGCTGTGCTGGCTAAAGGATAGTTACTAAAGATTTAGTACAATATCTGGTGGGTACCTCTAAGGAGTGGTTGGGTCAAACCACTATAAATCTGTTGTGTTCTTTTTTATTTTATTTTTTTGCACTTTATTTTATGCATTTATTTTGTATATAACTACTTGGTTGAAAATCTATGATTGATATTATGTTGTATAGATTATCTATTTTTAGATGTTAAAAAAGCTTTAAGAAGGGGACTTTTCTTTTTGTTAAAAGAAGGTTTTTTAAATATCCAATTTACCCCTCTATAGTTAGCCGCAGAACTAATTCTTAAGGGTTTAACGACCCTCACAAATTTTCACTCTCATCGGATTTTTTCCCAACGACCAATTATCGTTGGACTTATGCTTAACCACCAATTAAAATTGAATTTTCTCCCGGACACCGACCATTGCCAAACTATGATTTTTTGACCTCTACCATTAGACTACAGTCCTTTTAACCACTATCTCCTACTATCTATTGTCTCTCTGATCACCATATCCAGACTACAATCTTTCTGATTATCGTTGCCCAACTATAGTATTTTCCACCTCTATCACCCACTGACTATGATCTTTCCAACCTTCATTGCCTGACTATGATGTTCTTGACCTCCATCGTCCATCAACTATAATCTTTCCAACCTCCTTCACTCACTAAATATGGTCATTATGGTCTCCGTCACATGATTACAATTTTTTCAACGTCCATTACCTATCGACTACGATCCTTCCAACCCTTGTCACCAATTACGATCTTTCCAACCTTCATCGCCTATCTATTATGATCCTTCCAGCTATTATTTCCCTACTACGATCTTTTAGACATCCGTTGCCTGACTACGGTCCTTCCAACCACCATCACTCGACTATGGTCCTTCCAACCTATATGGCTCACTAACTATGATCATGTCGACCAAATGAATATGTCAACCCTTTTTCTTCCTACTCCCACCATGTAATGCACTCTATATGATGTATATTTACTGCATCGAGCTAAGGCTTTCCCCCCAAGGAAGGGCCTCATATATAATCAACTGTAAATACTAGTGGGTTCATTTAAATTGGATAAGGTCCTATATTTTCCACCCTTTTCTGGGATTTCATGTAAAAACTCTAGCGTCCCTTATGAATGCTACACCCTTATCTTTTCATTTATTTGTGTACTTGATCTTTGTACAAAGCTAGAATGCTAAAATTTATATTTATTTACAACCATAAATATTTTGGTAAATAATAGTTTGACATCATATGTGGGAATCTCGTTCCTGATTGGGGGCAACTATTACTCCAATCTCAAAAGGTTATTCATGTTAATGTTACGTTATAACATCTACCATTATTACATCAATTTTATTGGAATCAGATATGGACTAGGGGAAATCTTGACTGTAATCATGGCCAAGGCCAATGCTTTTAACATCTAAGATAATATATTGGTAAACTTTTTTTTATAAAACTTCTAGCAAATAAAAGGATATTTCCAATAAATTACAAGCTTTAAATAGCCCATAGCTGAACTTTTACTCCTTCGATAAGGTCTTAAGCTCAACCTAAAAAAAGTAGTAACAATATAAAGATATACCATTCTTCACCTTTAATTCGAGATACATATGGAATTAGTCCCCTCCCAATAAAGTCATAATCAATCCCAGAGATATTCGATTCAACCTCCTTCACAAGGTTCACATCATCAAGAAATGCTCTGATAAATAACCTTAGATAGGTTAAACATTTTTTATGGATTCCCTCGACCTCATCCATACAGGTTAATATCATTAAGTAACACTAACAAACAATCTTGGATAGGTCATACATCCTTAGTAGATTCTCTCGACCTCTTCCATATAGGTTAACGTCATTAATCAATGCTCTGACAAATAATCTCGGATAGATCATACCTCCATAGTGGATTCTCTCGGTCTCTCTCATACATATTAATGCCATTGAGTAATGCTCTAATAAATAATCTTGGATAGATTATACAACCTTAGTGGATTCTGTTGAAACTTGTTAAATATGAGTTAGGTTGACCTAAGCTTTTATCCCAACGGCTAACCAAGAAGGGGGGTGAATTGGTAATTTAAACATTATCCCTCTTTTGAAATTTAAACTGAAAATAACTTTAGTGAATTTTTATAGAATAAGGGTTTTCGACCACAAATTAAGCGATAAGGTAAAGTAAAAAACAAGATAATAGCAAGACATAAAAAAAAAAAAGCAGTGGAAACTAAAAGACGCAAGATTTATTGTGGTTCGGTCAAACAAGACCTACATCCACTCATTGAAGTCTCCCACTTCAGGTATTACACTATTACTAATAATATATCTCCTTTTGCCCCCATAATATGGCAGAGAAGCCTTCACAAAAACTCTCTTCCACCACTACCCGGTGCGGCAGAGAACTGTGTCCTTTTACACCCTCCAAGTGTAGTCAGAGAACCTTCCGATGTTCACACTCTCCAAGTGTAGGCAGAGAACCTTCAGTTGTTCACACTCTCCAAGTGTAGGCAGAGAACCTTCGGCTGTTCACACTCGTCGAGTGTCGGTAGAGAACCAAATCTTCTTGAAGGATCTTCTCACGAGAAATCTAGAAGGAGAAGAAAAAAGAGTGAAGTAATCACAAATTACAAATAGAGATCCTTACTTTTGAGTAACCAAGTGAAACCTTCACGCTCCAATAGTAAGAAATCTCCTTCAAACACTCTCTCACTCTCTCCTTCAAATTCTCTTTAGTATGCACGAAGACCAAATGACAAAAAGATTGCATGACAGTCTTAAGTGGACCTTTTATAGAAAAGACATGAAAAACCGTCCAAAAATTATAATTTTCAATTTTTGTCCCTCCACGATCATCCCGTATGATCGAATTTTATACGTACGAACAGTATAAAAACTATTGCGTACGAACTCAATATAAATTGGTACGAACTGCCTTCGTACCCGATCATCATCCCATATGAACATGGTTCGTTCGATATGAACAGTTATTCCTAAGGTTCATTGGTACGAAAATGCAAGACGGATTATAAGTTTATAGAACATAGGCGATCATCCTGGGATGAATGGGTAAAATCGTCCGGATGAATAGTTTAAATGATAAATCCAGAGGATCTTATCCTGGGATGAATGGGTAAAATCGTCTGGATGAATAATTCAAATGGAAAATCCAGAGGGCATCATCCTAGGACAAATGGGTAAAATTGTCTGGACGAATAGTTCAAATGGTAAATTCAAAGGACATCGTCCTGGGATGAATGGGTAAAAGCATCTAGACGAATAGTTCAAATAGCAAATCCAGAGGACATTATCCTGGGATGAATGGGTAAAATCGTCTGGATGAATAGTTCAAATGGAAAATCTAGAGGAGATCATCCTGGGATGAATGGTTAAAATCGTCTAGCCGATCTATACTTAGAATTTTTTTTTGCCAGCTCTGTTCGTTCCAGTGCTCATTTGGGAGTATAACTGACCAGATCTTCCTGTACAAACATGGTTCGTACTATACAATTAATTTTAAAAATTATGAATTTTAAGGCTCTCCCCCGGTGTGTGTGTGCTAAGTTACTCAATTACAATCACACTCTCTCATACTCAAATAAAATAAAATATAGACTCCAATGTTATAAAATATTTTAAGCAGATCTTAATTTGAAGTCTTCAATAATCTAGAGTATAATGTTCCTGAAATATTAGTACACACAAGAGAAAAAAGAAATATTCCAAAATGTGTTAAGAGAAAATGATAATCAAAATAATAATATTTGAAATCATCAAAAATATACAAGTTGCAAGAGTGTAAAACATGCAAAGCTAAGAAGCAACTCTCTCAACAATCTCCCTTTTTTTATGATGGAAAAATAATTATTTTTTGTTTAAATTTGAAAGTCCTAAGTTTCTCCTAATCACCCCTTGAATGAATAACCATGTGAGAATAAGGGACATTTATTTTGAACAAATCAAAATTTTTAATTTTAAAGCTTTTCAACATAAAAAAAAATAATCACACACAAAAATGACACTGAAATGTCAAAAAAAAATACCAATTTTGTTTTAAAAAAAAAACACGAACAAAACATACAGAGACACGAACAACACAATCAAATGTCAAACAATATTTCTCACCCTTTTTGACAACAGCAAAAAGAGAAGAAGAAACGAACAAATATAGAAATGCAATAAGTCATATGAGAGACCTTTGATAATTGATCCTGAAAGAGATTGAGTTATATTTGCAAAAAAAAAATATCATTAGAGAAAAAGAAAAATTCATATGATTTAAGTATAAATATAACATAGTCAAGAAAAAATATCAAGGTCATGAATTAGTTTAGACAATGAGATAAGCAAAATTATTGCAAAGTAGATGAAATAAAAATTTATGTATTTCAAATTTCAATAAAAAATAAAATTGAATAGAAGATTCATTCGAATTTAAAGATTAAAAGATAGAGGAAAGAATATATACTTGTGTCGCTTTGCTCATCTTTTCAATATTTGTGGCACATTGTGCATCTTTTATATTTGTGGGTTAATTTTGTGCATCCTTTTCAATTTGCGAACCATTCTGTATTCTTTTGATTTTTTTACATTTGTACTTTTTCAAGTTTTTAATTGATCTTTCCAAAATCGATAATCTAAAATCTCAAATTTTTCTAAGTACAAAAATATTTATATTGAAAAGAGAAATAAAAATAAGAAAACATCAAAATAATAATAATAATATTAAAATTATGTTAGTCTAACAAGAGATATGAGTTTGATAGCCTTAACTTGATCGAGTTATAACACAACTTAAATTTTTGAATAATTATATTTTCTAATGAATTCAATTTTGTATTACATTTCAAAATATAGCACTTATTAGATAAATTTGTTAGGATAATCATATAGGCTAACAAGCATTTCTAAAACAGATAAAAAACAACTAAGACAGGATAATTTTTATTGATATCATAGTGAATGATAATATATTGAGCACGATAGATATCAATACACAGATTTCATAAAAACATAAAATATAAAGACATAAAAATGAACAACACATCACATCACTATTAGTAGAAAGAATCATAAAAGAAGTACAATCATCATTCTGAGGGGCCCTGATCTCGAGGAGGTGGTTGGTTGAATAAATTAAAATAGCTATTCATCATAGCTATATTCGTGTTGATTTATTCAAATTGACCTCTTACCCAGCCCATATTCTGCTGATATTGATAGTCCTTTTGCTGAAGAAGAGTTTCAATTTGATCAAAATGTTGATCAAAGTGGCTCTCAAGTTTATCAAAGTACTGGACCATCTCCTGAAAGTTTGATCTACCAGCAGGTGCAGGTGGAGGTCTTCTCCTTTCCTCCTCAGAGTCACTACTTTTTAAATGTGCATCTTTATTGAAAATTACTCGGAATAATCCATCATTATAGTAGACAGGCTCCTCTAGATTTTGAACAGGATGAACTAGTTCATACTTCTTTTCCAGAATGTAGGTCACAAGATATTCTAAGGCTATATTCTTCTTTCTCTTGTGGGAGATATAGCCAATCTCATAAAGTCCATGCATGTAATCAATGATCAGTTGGGCTTCGTCTATTGGTTGGCTAGTCATAATTAGATATGTTACAATGGAAAGAAGAAGAGTAATATTTACTCGATCATCAATTTTAGGAATAATGGAAGTACGAAGAACATGCTGGATGATTCGGGCATTTCGATTAAGTGTTGACACCTTAGGCATATGACCTACCTATCTAATCCCTCTAATTACTTGATTTATTACAGTCCAGTCGAAGTTTGAGGAAGAGGTCAAGGTATGGGCTATAATCCCTTGAGTCCTTAAATTTAAAAATATCCCGAAATCCTCCTTGGTTATTTCTACCTTCTTTTTCAAAACATAGGATCAAATCACACTATGGTCAGAATTAAAATTCATGTTTGCAAGGAAGTAGTGGAATGTTTCCTTGTTGTAGAAGTGTATTACGATCAGAATAAAAGCAAACTGGGTAGAAGCAAAAAGGTGCATTACTTTAAAGGTAAGTTACTCCTGGAGAAGGACTCTATAATGGGTGATTTTAGAGGAAACGAACCTAGGAAAAGACTCTTCGTTTTCTTTGGACAGGAAATTTTCTTCATGATTTCTAGAGCAAGGTCTCCTAGTCAGTTCCTTAGCCACTCTAGTCCTTTTGCTTGAGCTTGTCATTCGACACATTTGGAAAGATGAGAGGATTTGAAAGGTTTTTGAAGTGTATGAAAATAGAGTTCTAAACCCTTCTATTTAAAGAAAAACCGAACATTCATACGTACAAAAATAGCTTCATCCTGTACGATATAGAGTTCATACGTACGTAATAAAATTTTGTATGTACAAATGAATGTGTCCAAAATGAAAATTTTTTTCATAAACATGCAATTCACGAGGCATCCTTTCATACATACTTTTGACCAAACGATCGTACAGACAAACAGGTGTTCATCCGGGACGGTCAGTTATTTAAGATCATTTTTATGATGGTTTGAAACTCCCCCACTCAGAAATGCCACGTGTTCGTAAGTATGAACTTACGTTAAGTACGTACGATCAGAAATAAAGAAATTGTTCTGACCGTATAACCATCTACATGCATACATATGAATGAATACACATCATTTGGATGATCTGGGCATCGTACAGATGAATGGTAATAAAAAAAACTAAAAAAACTACATGCAGACTGTTTAACTCAACGATTAATACGCTACAGGATTCATCCAGTATGAAAATATTTCATACAGATGAATGTCACACTTAGAAACTTTCATATGATTGCTCTAAAATATGAATTTTGAATGTGAAAATATTTTTGAAAACACACAAAATAAACGGACAAAAATAACAAAAAGAAATATGCACAAAAAAACTGAAAAACACACAAGGAAAATCACAAAACCCAAAAAGCACACTTACAAAAACACATATCAATGTTGCATAAACCTTTATTTAAGCATTCAAATCAATCACACCAAGCCTTTTTCTTAATTTAATGAAAGTATCAAAGGCTAGTGGTTTTATAAAAATGTCTGCAAGTTGATTTTCTGTTGAAACATGATTGAGTTCAATTTCTCCTTTGGATACATGATCTCTTATGAAATGATGCCTAATGTCTATATGTTTGGTTCTTGAATGTTGAATAGTATTTTAGAAATACAAATGGCACTAGTGTTATCATAATAAATGAGAATAGTGCCTATTGTTAATCTTAAATCAATCAATAGTTGTTTCAACCAAAGTACTTATGCTACACAATTTTCTATGGTAATGTATTCAGCTTAAGAAGTATATAAGGCTACTGAATTTTGTTTTATACTGGACCAAGAGACTAAAGAATTTCTAATAAATTGATATGTTCCAGAAGTACATTTTTTATCAACCCTATAACCTGCAAAGTTTGAATATGAATATCCAATTATTTTAAATGAAGAGCTAAACTTAGGATACCAAATTTCTAAGTTCTGAATTCCTAAGAGATATCTCGAAATCCTTTTCAGTACTATCAAATGTGATTCTTTTAGATCCGATTGAAATCTAGCATATAAATAAACACTAAACATAATATCATGTCTGCTAGCTGTCAAGTAAAGCAAAGATTCAATAATTCTCCTAAATTTCTTTTGATCAACATATTTTCCCTTAGGATCCTTATCCAACTGAATTGAGGAACTCATAGGTGTACTAACAGGTTTAGTATTATTCATTTCATACTTTTTGAGAATGTCCATAACATACTTCAACTGACTAAGAAATGTACCCTCCTCAATTTGCTTAATGCTAAAGCCTAGAAAGTAACTCAAATCTCTCATTAGACTCATCTAAAATTTACTACTCATTGTTTTAGAAAAATTATCACAAAGATTTTTTTTTTTTTTGTAGATCCAAAGATGATATCGTCAACATAAATTTGTACATTGAGTATATCTTCTCCTAATTTCATCAAAAAGAGAGTTGTGTCCACACTTTCTTTTTCAAAAGATATCTCAAGTAAGAAGGTGCTCAACCTCTAATATCAAGCCCTAGGTGCCTTTTTTAATTTGTATAATGCTTTTTTTAATTTGAAAATATGATTTGGGTGTTTTAGAATTTTCAAAGCTTGGAGGTTGTTCTACATAAACATCCTCTTGAATCACCCAATTTAAAAATACACTTTTAACATCCATTTGATACAATTTAAATCCTCTAAAATAGATAAAGGCTAACAAAACTTTAATTACTTCAAGTCTAGCTACAGGGGCAAAAGTCTCCTCAAAATCAATTCCTTCAATCTGATTATACCCTTTAGCCACCAATCTAGTCTTATTTAGAATGACTACTTCTGAGTCATTCATTTTATTCTTGAATATCCACTTAGTTCCTACTACACTTTGATCCTTTGGCCTTGCAGTTAATTTTCAAACATCATTTCTTACAAATTAATTTAATTCTTCTTCCATCTCCAATATCCAAAATTCATTCGAAAGTGGTTGATCAATATTTGTGTGTTCTATCGTTGAAATAAAGGCTGAATGATTGACTTTTTTGTTCAGTCAACGCCTAGTCCTAACACCCTCACTAGGTTCACCTATAATCAATTCTTTTAGGTGGTTTTTAGAAAATCTCAAATCTTTAGGCAAAGGGTTTTCTATTTCCAAATTTTTATCCAAATTTATTTTTTCAATCTTTTGGGAGTCAATCTCTATCTCATCCTCTTCAACAATCGGCTCTTCCAAAATTCCATATTCATCAAATACAATATGTGTGGTCTCCTCAATTACCAAAATTCTTTTATTGAATACTCTATAAGATTTTCTAACACTAGAGTATCCTAAAAAAATTCCTTCATCTAATTTTGGATCAAATTTTTCTAAGGCAGATTTTTCATTGTTATGTATGAACACCTTACATCCAAAAACATATAAATATAAAAAATTAGGTGTTATTCCCTTAAGTAATACATTCTGTTGAGGGGTTCTAAGTATTGAAAAATTATGATCAATCTCTTTCTCCTTATAAAAATCATCAAATTTTTCATTTTTAAATTGTCCTCCATTATCACTTTGAATTGTCAAAATCTCACATCATAATTTCCTCTGAATCAAAGTCAAAAAATTTTTAAACTCCTCAAATGATTCACTCTTATGATATAGAAATATAACCCATGTGAATCTAGAGAAATCATCCACAATCACAAATCTATATATCTTCCCTCCAAGACTTATAGTTTCAATTGGTCCAAAAAGATTCATATGTAAAATCTCCGATGGTTTACTAGTTCTAAGATTCTTATTGGACCGAAAAGAGGACTTCATATATTTTTCTAATTGACATGCATCGTAAAGGTGATTCTTAGTAAAGTCTAGTTTTTTTATACCTCTCACTAAGTTGTTTTGGGTAATCCTGCTAAGGTTTTTCATGCTAAAGTGACAAAGTCACATATGCCATAATCATCACTCATCAGAAATAGTTTTTAAACAAAAAATAGTAGAAGTTTTGATACAATTCAAATCTAGCATATAAACATTATTTACCTATATACCATTCAAAGCATCATTATCATTTAGGCTTAATATGCAGCTAGTAGGAAAAAATTTAACACAATATCCTTTATCACATAGTTGACTAATACTCAGAAGATTATACTTTAAGTATTCTACTAATAAAACATTTTCTATAATTTTTTTTTTCAAATTCCCTATCATACCTGATCCTACCACCTTCATTGTGGTGTTATCTCCAAGTGTAACCCTGCCTCCACTCCTAGCTTCCAGCAATATGAATTATGCAGTGTCTCCATCCATATGCTTTGAGCAACCGCTATCTAGGTACCATATGCTCTCACGAGATCTTATGTGAGAGCGATCTTGCAAAATCATCAAATATTAGACTTGGAAACCCAAACAAGTTTGGGTTCTCCTTTTGGCAATTTTAAAAGAGATGCATGTATGATATGTCTAGTTTATGCATCTTAGGTTTCCACATCAAATAAGTTTTTTTATTCAATGTATAGGTGTGTGCTATATGTCCAAATAATACACAATTATAACATTTAACTCCAAGAAATGGATTTCTTAATCTTTTTATAATTATTCTGTCTATTGTTGGATTGTATAAATTTTGGATACAAATATGATTAGTGAAATCTTCAAGTCTTGGGGGCATCCTATTTTTCTCGAGAGCTTTTATCTTTAATTTGATAAAAGTATTCATATCTTTCAATATACAATTTGTATAATTCATCTGATATTTATTACTCTCTGATTTATCCTTAAAATCTTTATACTCTTTTTCAAATTTAATATAGGATGATTTTAAATTTTCATTAGTCTTATTCAAATCATTGAACTCATCAATTAATTTCATGTGGTTGTTATCAATTAATGCATGATCTTTCCTAAGGATTTCATATTTTCTCTGCAGTTCTTGTAATTCTATGTTTAGGCTAGCATATATTCTCTTTAACTTCCTATATGCATCATGTATACATTCAGAGACTTCTAAAAGTTTATTGTAAGTCAAGTCACATACCTCTTCTTGATCTGAATGATCAAGATTATTGGCCATCAAGCATAGATTGGTGACTTCCTCTTCCTTTTCAGTCTCTGACGAGTCTGGACCTGAGTCCGCCCAGAAAGCTCTTTAGAATTTCTTCTTGCCCTTCTTCATAATTAGTTTCTCCTCTACCTTCTCCTTGCTAGAAGTGGCTTTGAATTTTGGGCAGTATGACTTAATGTGTCTAGGTTTCCTACACTCATAGCAAATAACATCATTTGAAACCTTAACATTTCTATTGAACTTACCTCGATTCCATTGCTAGCGTCTCTTTTGCTTCCTCTTCATAAAGCTTCTGAACTGTCTAGTTATCAACGCGATGTCGTCCTCATTCTCAGGTTATGATAGATCACTCTCTGACTCCTCCACTTTCAGTGCAATGTTCTTCTCCCTTCGTGATTCACTTACATCAATCTTTCTTTAACTCACTCCTTGCTCGTAAGCTATTAGTGATCCAAGAAGATTATCAATAGAATAAATATTTAAATTTTTAGACTCTGATATAGCAGTAATGTTTGTATCATAAGCAGTATACAAATAATGGAGAATCTTATTTACCATTTCAGTGTTTGTTAATTCTCTATCTAGTGCATGCAAAGAAGTGACCATCTGAGTGAATCTTGTATACATGTCAGAAATGGATTCATTTGGTTTCATGTGAAACAATTCATAGTCATGCAACAAGATGTTTAATTTAGACTGTTTTACTTCATTAGTCCCTTCATAAGTTATACAGAGTATATCTCATATATCATTTCCACTCTTGCAAGTGGAAACCCGCATATAGTCCTCTGACTTAAGTGTACAAAAGAAACTATTTAAACATTTAGCATTAAATTGTGCTAAGTCCAATCCGTAAAGGGTGATTATACTCTAATACCATCAACTAGTCTAGTTGGTTTTGTATACCCTTATTGTACTAAGATTCACATGCGATAATCAAGTGACTGTAAAAATGTAGACATACATGTTTTCCAAAAATCAAAAGAAATATTATTAAACAAAGGAGGTCTAGTGATCGAATATCCTTCAGGTGTGTTTCAGTTTCTGAATGTAGCCATGGTCGTTAATGAAAAAGTAGTCTAAACTTATGGTTTTGAAACTAAGCTCTGATACCACTTATTGAAACTTGTTAAATATGAGTTAGGTTGTTAGACCTAAGCTTTTATCCCAACGGCTAACCAAGAGGGGGTGGAGTGAATTGGTAATTTTAAAAAAATTTCTACTTAATTTAAATTTGAAAATTTAAAATCGATGAAATATTTTTATAATTTTAAAAAACTATTTTCAACCACAGATAATAGCAAGACAGAAAAATAAAAAAGCAGTGAAAAATAAAAGACATAAGATTTATAGTGGTTCGGTCAAACACAACCTACATCCACTCCCTGAAGTCTCCCACTTCAGGTATTGCACTATTACCACTACTGTCTCTCCTTTTGCCCCCACAGCAGGGGGAGAAGCCTTCACAAAAACTCTCTTCTACCACTACACGGTGCGGCAGAAAACCATCATTCTTTTACACCCTCAAAGTGTAGGCAGAGAACCTTCCGCAGTTCACACTCTCCAAGTGTAGGCAGGGAACCTTTGGCTGTTCACACTCTCCAAGTGTAGGTAGAGAACCTTCAGCTGTTCACACTCCTCGAGTGTCGGCAGAGAACTGAATCTTCTTGAAAGATCTTCTCACAAGAAATCTAGAAGGACAAAAAAAGAGTGAAGTAATCATAAATTACAAATAAAGATCCTTACTTTTGAGTAACCAAGTGAACCCTTCATGCTCCAGTAGTAAGAAATCTCCTTCAAACACTCTCTCTCACTCTCTCCTTCAAATTCTCTTTAGTATACACGAAGACCAAATGACAAAAAGATTGCATGACAGTCTTAAATGGACCTTTTATAAAAAAGACATTAAAAATCATCCAAAAACTACAATTTTCAATTTTTGATCGTCCACAATCATCCCGTATGATCAAATTTCAAACATACGAACATTATAAAAACTGTTGCGTATGAACTCAATGTAAATTGGTATGATCTACCTTCATACTCGATCATTGTCCCATATGAACATGACTCGTCCGGTACGAACAGTTATTCCCAAGGTTCTTTGGTACAAAAATACAGGACAGACTATAAGTTTACAGAACAGAGGCGATTGTCCTGGGACGAATGGGTAAAATTGTCTGGACAAATAGTTTAAATGACAAATCCAAAGGACATAGTCTTGGGATGAATGGGTAAAATTGTCTGGATGAATAGTTCAATTGGTAAATCCAGAGGACACCGTCTTGAGATGAATAGGTAAAATCATCTAGATGAATAGTTCAAATGGAAAATCCAGAGGACATCATCCTGGGATGAATGGGTAAAATCATCTGGATGAATAGTTCAAATGGCAAATCAGAGGACATCGTCTTGGGACGAATGGGTAAAAGTGTATGGATGAATAGTTCAAATGGAAAATCCAGAGGACATCATCCTGGGATGAATGGGTAAAATCGTCTGGACGAATAGTTCAAAAGACAAATTAAGAGGAGATCGTCCTGGGATGAATGGTTAAAATTGTCTCAATGATCTATACTTAGAAAAAAAAATTTTGCCATCTCTCTTCGTTCCATTGCTCGTTTGGGAGTATAACTGACCAGATTGTCCCGTACGAACATGGTTCATACTGTATGATCAGTTTTAAAAATTATGAATTTTAAGGCTCTCCCCTGGTGTGTGTGCTAAGTTACTCTATTATAATAACACTCTCTCAAACTCAAATAAAATAAAATACAGACTTCAATGTTACAAAATATTATAAGCAGATCTTGATTTGAAGTCTTCAATAATCTGGAGTATGATTTTCCTGAAATGTTAGTACACACAAGAGCAAAAATAAATATTCTAAAATGTGTTAGGAGAAAATGATAATTAAAACAATAATATTTGGAATCATAAAAAACATACAAGTTGCAAGAGTGTAAAACATGCAAAGCTAAGAAGCAACTCTCTCAACAGATTCTCTCGGCCTCTTCTATATAGGTTAACATCACCGAGTAATATTTTAATAAATAACCTATGTTAAGTCAAATATTCATTATGGATTTTCTCAACCTTTTCAATATAAAGCTATTTTTTAACAAATAACTTTAGAAAGGCTCTCCTATGAGGTAACCTCAAAGGGAAGTTAGTAGTGGACATGGTTCTCACTAAAAAGACTCCATAAATATAAGTGATTGACAGCTTATTCAAAGACCTTAAAAGGAAAAAAGACACAAAAGGCACATGTATACAAAAGACTTTAACATGCTAAAAATCTCAAATGGTACAGGCACATCAAAATCTTAGAAGGCTAAAAGCCTTAGAAATTATATATTACTTTGATTATTAAGAAAGTTTTAGAAGACCAAAAGTTGTAAAAGAAATATAATTTCTGTAATTTAACTGCACTAACAGAGGGAAAGTTCATAATTCAAAGTTATTCATTACTTCGAGCAAGCATCAATATCATACAACTCTCTAAGATAAATATAAACATATATATCACGTAGTTAATAATTCTACAAAAAATTATAACATCTTCATTATTATTTGAAAATTCCTTTTCAGTTCCCTTTCATTAGTACCATTGCCTTAATTTGGAGGATAATCTTTGGATGCCTGGTTAGGCATTAGCTCATCATTTATAACCTCAGTCCATATATTTTACTAATCGATCTCTATTCAAGAAGCCACAAGAAAATCCCTCAATAAGACTTTAGAGTATCAAGATATTTTCCATCATTAGCCCACTCGGACGCCGACTGCGACCAAATTTTTACCTACCAGCTGATCGATGTCAGACTTCCACTTGGTCACAATTCGCCACCAAACTTTCACTCAGCCTCTAATTTCCACTGGATTTTTGCTCAGACATCTTCAAAATTCTACCCATCTATTAAGAATCATCAGCTCTCCTGTCGGGTGTTATTCTGCCAGATCTTTTCAAATCACTCTCACATGTAAGAGGTAGTTGATCTTCTTCTATCAAGGGCGGTCTATTGAGAGAGTAAACTCTCATTGGGACTCCTTTCTAAAGAGGGGCATTGAAGATTGATAGGGGATGCCACCTATCTCAGACATTGAAATGCCTCTAATGTTAGAAGAAATAAAAAAAAGATGGAAGGAGGAAAAAAGTTCCTCCTACACAAAAGAGGAGCACTAAAACTTGATAGGGGATGCTACATATCTTCAAGTGGAATGCCTCTAATGTTAGAAGAAATCTAGAAGAAAAGAATATAAAAGAAGAAAAAGTTTCTTTTATACAAAAGAGGGATACTAAAGCTTGATAGAGTATGCCACCTATCTCAGACAGTCGAATACCTCTAACATTAAAAGAAATCTAGAAGAGAAGAAGATGGAATGAGGAGAAAGTTTCTTCCACACAAAAGAGAGGAACTAAAGTTTGATAGGTGGTGCCATCTATCTCAAATAATAAAATGCCTTTAATGTTAGAAAAAATCCATAGGAGAAGGAGATGAAAGGAGGAGAAAGTTCCTTCTACATAAAGATGAGCACTTATGCTTGATAAGGAATGCCACCTATTCATGATAATAGAAAACTTTTACTATAAGAATACTAGAAGAGGAAAAGAGAAGAAGAAATGGTACAATTTCTCCCCTACCCCAGGAGGGGTATTTATAGCTAAAAGGGGAGAAAATGAATATTCTGGAAAAATAAGAAAATTTTGAGAGAATAAGAATATTCTAAAATAATATTATGATAGAAAAAGAATATTTTGAAAAGAAACTCGGAGAATAAGAATGTTCTGTGAGAATAAGAATATTTTTAAAAGAAAATTATGGAAGAATATGAATATTATGAGAGAAGAAGAATATTTTAGGAGAATAAGAATATTCTAGGAGAATAAAAACATTCAAGGAGAGGTAGAATGTCCTGAAAAAAAAAATATTTTGTGAGAAAAAATATTGTAAATTTTTTTAGAATTTTAAAAAATTTTCAATTTTGGATTAAAAAAATCACCTCAATAAAAAAATATGGATCCCAATGTTTTGTTTGGATAGTCCAATTTAGACATTTTTGGTGTCCCTTGAACCTTTTTTCAACATTCAGGAC
Source organism: Dendrobium catenatum (assembly GCF_001605985.2). NCBI lineage: Eukaryota > Viridiplantae > Streptophyta > Magnoliopsida > Asparagales > Orchidaceae > Dendrobium > Dendrobium catenatum. The sequence continues at coordinate 5,276,010 of NW_021319127.1, forward strand.
TAAACTTTGCCATTTTTGGAGCTAAATGAAGTTTTTGCATTAGATTTCAAGCAAATTGAACAGTTTTGGAGCATCAATTTTCAATAATTTTCATCTCGATCAATGCACTGACCTTAGAATATTCTAAAATTATAATTAAGGATATTTTACTTGGTTTACAGCCCTGAGGTAAGTCTACGTTGACGTCCAGGGAGTGGTCATATCTTGTAATTATCCAAAAATTATAATTTATCATTGGAATAATTTGAAGAACTTTGACACATATTTTTAGACTCTGTAGGCTTCAATGTCTAAAAATAGGGGATAACTGATATATCATCAAAAATTTATCTTGATTCTATGTGAATCTTGAGGCAATTTGAGTTGGAAACTTCACAAATTAAATTTAGGTTCTTCTACACTCTAATTTCAATAAACTTATAATAGAATTGAATATGCAAAAAAGGCAACCCAATAACACTAAATTCAACTCAATCTAAGCCCAAATGGATCCAAATCAAGAATCGAAGCGTATTTAGAATATTCAAATAATAAATTGGATGACCAAAGGATCACCAAATATGACATGCTTATAGTCAAATCAAGCGGCTCGACGAGACGAATCCATCGAGCCAAAGATAACAGAATTATGAGATCACTAAGGCACTCAAATACTCGATAAATAGTTCATGATCAAGAGAGTTGTTATCGGTCATCCATTGGAAACACGCCCACTTTACCCTTGATCTTCTCCCTATGTACTGGTCATACGGTTCCCCAAAACTATAAATAACCCCGCATTTTTCCCATAAAGGGGACCAAGTAAGGAGGAATAAAGGAGAGAAAGGGAGGAGAAGAGGGAGAAGGAAGAGAAATATGAAATTTCTCTTTCCACCAAGCTCCTCTTTGACCACCGTCTGGTAATTGACCATCAGCGAACTTTCATCGTACTTCTACCTTGCCACCAATTGTTGTTGTACTTAAGCCCGACCACTGATTATTGTTGGATTCCCTTCCGACCACCATCACTTGACTACAATCTTTACGACCATTATCATCGGCTAAATATGGTCCTTCTGACCACAATAACCAAATCATGATCCTTCTGACCACATTCTCTTGAATATGATTTTTACATCCTTTTTTCTTACCGATTATAGTCCTTCTACCACCATCATTTAACTTCGGATCTTCTGACCACTGTCGCCCGACTTTGGTCCTTCCGACCACCATCTCAGGACTACGATCTTTCTAATCTCTATCGCCGAAGAGGGGAAAAGAAGATAATACAATATCCATCTTACCACTAAGCTCCTCCTCGATCATTGTTCGACCACTGAACATCACATGACTTTTGTCGGACTTCTCATCGATAACCAACTGATGTTGGATTTATGCTTGACCACTAATTATCATCAGATTTCCTCCTAGACACAAATCGTTGCTAGACTACGGTCGTTTGGACCTCCATCGCCAGACTGCAGTCCTTCCAACCACTATTACCTACCAATTATGGTCTCTCTAACCACCATCTCCCTATTACGGTCCGTGTGACCATTATCACCGAATAGTCTTTTTGACCTCTATCACCCGCCGACTATGGTATTTCTAACTTTCATCACCCAACTATAATAATTTTTACCTCTATCGCCCATCAACTATGATCTTTCTGACATCCATCTCTCACTGACTTTGGTCCGTATGACCTCCATCACCTTTCTAAAGTTTTTCCAACCTCCATCACCCATGGATTACGATCCTTCCAACCCTTGCCACCAATTACGATCTTTCTGACCTTCATCGTCTATTAATTATGATCCTTCTAACAACCATCACCCTACTAAAGTTGTTTTAACCTCTATCATCTAACTACGGTCCTTCTGACCACTGTCATCCGATAATGATCCTTCTTACCTACATGGCTCATTGACTATGGTCCACCTGACCAAATGAACATGTCAACACTTTTTCTTCCAATTCCCACCATGTAATGCACTCTATATGATGTATCTTTGCTACATCAACCCAAGGCCTTCCCAAGGAAGGGCCTTATTTGTAATCAACTGTAAATACTAGTGGATTTATTTACACTAGGCAAGGCCCCATGGATTTCTAACTTTCATCGTATATTTGATATTTTTATGGTATTTAACTCAATAGTGGTGAATTCTCCCTTATCCTTGGGTAAGGTTAAGTATCACCTTTTGCTTAAGTAAGGAAGTGGTGGTTACCTAATTAATTATTTGTGTGTTCACCTATGATGCACCGATACTTCTCCTCAATGAGGTATGCAGTGTCTAACATGTATCGGACATGACATTCGTCTAATATGCCTGTATCATGTATTAGACACATCAAAGATGTATCTGATTAAAAA
>NW_021319127.1:5278375-5310846 GCF_001605985.2 Dendrobium catenatum
ATCTACCATGCTATATTTTAATTTATTATTTACCATTTTGTTATATAATTGGTTCCTTTGTATGCTTTCATAACTAAAAGTAAAATGCCCCAATTATGAGTTCAGAAAAGAAACATGATGAGTGTCACAAAGACGTCCTAATCCTTACTTTTGTCGATGCACTAACTTAGAGGATGATCTACAAGGTTGTGAACCTTATATATTTTCTCTACCATATGGAGCATCTTTCTTAACTTCTCTATCATAATGAGAAGATACATAGGCCTCTTAACTCGTACAAACTATAAGACTCATATTTTTATATATTCATATTATCCAACATATATAGGAGATTATTCGGCTTTCTTGATCACACATGATCAAGTTGTAAGTCCTGACTTTGAATATCTTCTCTAATATATTGAGATTTTTGGGCCAACTTGATCCCATATATTGAAACTATAAGTTTCATCTTTCACATCCTTTGGCATCTTCTCTATTATATTGAGAAGATATTCAAGCTCTTGATCCCATACAATTAGTTGTAAGTTTAATATTTCATATCTTTATGTCTTCTCTTCTATATTGAAGATTTTTTGTGCTTCTTGATCCCATATGATCAAGTTAAAAAGTCCCATCTTCAAAACTTTTCTTGTCTTCTCTACTAGATTAAGGAGATTTTCAAGCATCTTGATCAACTCAAGATCTAAGATATAGGCCTTATATTTATATTTTTTGTTATCTTATCTTCCATACTGAAAAAAATAATAATAAGCTTGCTTGATCCTCCATAAGATGAAGTTGTTTAGTCCAATCTTAGGTATTTCTCTATCAAATGTTGAATGTATCATTCTTTCCCACACCTAAGCCTTATAGTGTAAGTTCATCAATTATGCTTAGCATGCACCAACTGAGGATATTATAAGTCAAAATATGGGTTTCCCCTTCATATTTTAGTCAAGTTTAAGACCCATTTATCAGCCTAAGACTAGGACCACAACTTTGGTTTATAAGGACCCCTTAGAATAGGTAACTTAAACTTGCTAACAAGGATATTCAAGTTTCCATTGTAACGAGGAGAACTCAAAAGCCTGATGACCCAAATGATAGAACCTTTTAATCTTAACTAGGGTCATCATCCCACTTAAAAGATGAGTCCTCACTTTATAATATAACATTTAACTTAATGTAACCTCTTAGGCCATGGAGTCTCTTTATTAGAAAATTTTCATAGTATTGTTATGGATAATTATGATGAATTAGATTCATTAGATGTTTCTACATCGTGGTCCCCTTGAGATTTGGATCTTTTCATCCTTGAGAATCTTTCTTGAGTATCTAATGTTAGGATACTATTTTAATTATAAAATTTATGAGCTCCCTTAAAGGAAGAAGGTGTCTTTACATTTAGGATTTAAGTCCTCTAATCACATTTCTACGACTATTGTCCTTGCCATATAGACATGTCACTACCTTTCATGTAATCCATTCTTTCAAATTACAATTTTGTGCCATAAATTCTCATTGGTATTGAGGTTGCCCATTCTCTAAGCTTTAGAGTTTCACTAACTATGTTTCATTTTTAATGTATAAGCCGTATTAAATTCCCTCCTTCAATATTGAAAGAGACCCTTATATCCTACTTTTAAGAACATATAAGAAACCTGAATATAAGCAAACTTCTTAGTCAAGATTATTATAAAATATTTCTAGGATGTAATTAACTCTAGAAGCTTGCCTCCTCAAAAAATCTTAAAAACCTAAAACTAAATTAAGTTTAATTGGGAGCCACATTCCTCATGAAAATCTATAGGATTCATGATCTTAATGGTAGCCATAGACTTGTAGAGTGTATTTACTAGCTATATTCAATCCTTTATTGTAGTGACACGAGTATCTTTTGAAGCCCCCGCATTCACTAGTAGCAAAGTTGAACACATAACAATGGCCATCTTTCTTCGTGTTTATCTTTATGAATAATATGATGATGTTACTCTCTTTTAATAAAAGACTAATAAAATTTTCTAAAATGATTGGATGACATTAAAACTAAACTTAGTGCTAAGCATCTCTAAGAAAGAAAACCCAATTCAAGAAACCCCACGCTTTAGGAAGGTATAAAAATAATCCACCTTGTAATCCAAATCGACCTTCTCCTCCACTCCCTTAAGGCTATATGAAGTTAGGCTTTTCTTATGCATGATTGTGTAAAGACTCTCATTAGTGGTGAGATTATATTCAATAGTAAAAGGAATATGTTTGTGGGAATCTACTGATACAACTTCTTTAAATATACCTTGATAGAGAATAAATTTAATGATAACCAATCGGTGAAGCTAATAAACCTTTTGGTAGGCCTACTGACAAATCACAATCAAACCTTTAACAGGAATTATACCTCAAAAAGCCTCATTGATATTTTAACCACATTAACCCTTTAAGGTGCATTAAATGCGGATCATATAGTAACATCAAAATAAGTTTAAGGATGAACCTCTCAATTTTGATGATCCTTAAAACTTTGAAGGGTTTTTTATATTGACTTCCAAACTAGACATTTTTTTGATTATATGGCCAAGTCAAACTATTAGTTCAAATTTACTTTTATAAAACTCATCTAATATGCAAGACTAATTGGTCAACTAAGAATAGTTTATATGACCCAATTCAATGTGTTAGCTATCTTATATAGCATTATTCAAGGCCATCAATGATAATATTGCTAACTTAAAATCTTGAATCCATCCTGATATCCGTAAGGAGGTGTTAACTTCAAAGACTTAATATACCTGATGGAGCACTCCACTGAAGCCTTTGTTAAATAAATATATATTATATCAATCCATTTCCCATCATAATTTAATACTACTACTACTATTAATAGTTCATCTCTAAAGCCTAAATATAGTATAAGATTAAAGTGGAGTTGGATATGTAGAAAGGGAGAGTGAAACACTAAGATGCACAGACACAAATACGGTAAAACAACAAGACATTACACGGATATGGGAACACATCAATTATTAAAAATATTAGAACATGTACAACAAGGGTTGGACACGATATTAAATTTTTTATGTCTATAAAATAATGTATATAAATTATATAAGAAGAATATTAAAAATAACTAGAAATTAATAAGTTATTTAACTAAGATCTGTGCTTTAAATAATTAATATTAGGATGTGTAGATTCAGGTATGGATGTCATGTCAAGCATAGAGAGAGGAAAAGAAAATTTTGTCGAGAGTCAATCATCGATGTTGTGTAATGGGCATTATGCATTAATGTCAAGACAACATCGGCCTCGATGTCAAGATGATGTCGGTCGTGGATGTTTAAGATGATGTTGGATAAAGATGAGATGTTGAGATGGTGCGGGGACATGATTCTGAGTGTAGAAATGGCTAGCATCAAACATCAATATAAATATATCATTAGACTTTTGATATTGAGATGATTTTAAAATATAGATGTTGTGATGGTGTTAGACGTCAATATTGAGATAGCATCATGCATTGTTATGAAGCCTCAGTCATAACTCATTAGACAGAAAAGAAAAATGAGAATGTTTAAGGAATGAGGTATTTAGTGCGGGAAAGAAATTATATTTTAAAAATTATAAAATATTTAAGAAATGCGTGTCTGACAAGCATGTTTAATTTATTTTTAATATTTTTTAATCAGATACATCTTTGATGTGTCTAATACATGATACAGGCATATTAGACGAATGTCATGTCCGATACAATGTTATAGGTGCACTAGATTTTTATGTTTAGAACATGGACATCGAAACTTTCCTTCTGATATGAATCTTGGTAGTTGTTTCGCTTGCTGAATGAAAATGTTCACCCCATTAATGAATTCATCTGTTAATGTCTTTCGTCCTTGAGATAATCGGTTATACATCCAACTTCTTTGATTTCTAATATCCATCACCTATATATAAGAGCAAATAAGTAATATATTTTTGCTCAAGTAGATGTAAAATTGAATATATAGAGATATTAACATTAGAATTCTTCTAATCTAATTGTAAGAAAGGGGAATAAAAATTCTGATGTTGTTCCCATTAAGGGAGTAGAGGAAGATAATGATGAATATGGTTTGTGGATTCTTGTTAATCATGGCATGAAAAGATTCTTTTATCTTAACAGAACAAAGTCTGTTGCAGCTCCATCAGTAGTTAAACATGTTGAGAAAATAAGTGCTAATACTAAAGGTGTGTTGGAGGATAAGCCACCTACCGTCTTGAAGAGTTTGGTGGAAAATAATGAGTTAAATGTTCTTGGCTTCTATAGTTTCAAACAAACAAATGAAGCAATCCGCCACTATAGGAGTAGCACCAGAACCCGACCTATAAATTAGAAATTTTCTTAACCCCAGATAGTCTTCAGGTTAGTGCCAACCAAACCCTATCCTTCCTTAGGCATTCTTCCTTCCCTTAGCAAGAAGCTGACCCTTCACCCTTCTCACCCTACTTCAAGTAATCTGAACCAACCATCCGATCTGATTTCCAAACACTCGATGTCTCAGAAATATTTAAATTATCATTTCTCGCCAAAATCATTGGGAATTTTTCTTCTTTCTTCCATCTTTAGATCATTATGATCCCTTCCACAATCAAATTCTTGATACTCCAAGATCTCCCTTGCACCCATAAAACCTTTACCTTTCTCCATATCTGACCACCCAGATTACTTCATAAAGTTGTTCTCCATTAGCACATAATCAATCACCTTAATAACTCTACCTACATGCTTTTAACCACAATCTTCAACATCCATAGCCATAAAACCTTTACCTTTCTCATATGTTTTCTCTAAATAAACAAAAATCATATGTAGATCCTCCTTACTCTCTCTATATTTCTCCATCAAACCTCTCAAAAAAGTATGGCTTCCATAATAGAAATACCCAGCATGAATCCAAATTGATTTTGCAAAATTTTTTAACAAAAAAACATCTACAATATGAACCCTAAATCTAATGTTTAAAAAGGAATTATAAAAAAAAACCTAAGGTGACGGGAGGGAGGCGACGGGAGGGAGGCAGAAACTCACGATCAAAAAGCGTGCTTTCCACAGCGACGAATGTGGTGATCATCGGCGATGTCCGGTGATCAGTCGGCGACGTCGATTTACGGCGAGTGGACGGACGACGATGAGGGAGAGAAAAATTGGTGAGAGAAAAGAACGAAAGAAATGAGCAGTCGTCGGACTCGGGTTCGGAAATAGGGTTTACGCCGGCGGATTTTCCGGCGTCCCGGACGCCGGAAACATTTCCGACGCAAAATACATCGGTCCTAAGTTGTTGAGTTTAAATATGCCGACATTCTATCCGCCGGTAACTGTGCCGGTATTTTTTCGCCGCAAAGTGCGCCGCAAAAATAAATTGCTGTTATTAACTGGATTATTTTCCAGCACAATATCCGTCGGTATGTTACCGGCGTCATAAGCACTGGAAAATATGCCGTAGATATTCCTTCGTATTATGCGCCGCTGCAGGCGCCGTGTGTTTCGATGCAATTGTATCTGGCGGTAAATTCCGCCGGTAAACGCGTGTTTTCCTGTAGTGTATAGCCTATATGGCTCGTCGACTATGATCCTATCGATCACATAAATATGTTAACCCTTTTTCCTTCAACTCACACCATATAATGTACTTTATATGATGTATAATTACTACATCGAGCTAAGGCCTTCTCCCCAAGGAAGGGCCTTATACATAATCAACTATAAATACTAGTGGGTTCATTTAAATTAGACAAGGTCCTATATTTTCCCCCTTTTTTGGGTTTTCATGTAAAAACTCTAGCATCCCTTATGAATGCTACACCCTTATCTTTTCATTTATTTGTGTGCTTGATCTTTGTACGAAGCTAGAATACTAAAATTTATATTTATTTACAACCATAAATATTTTAGGAAACAATAGTTTGACATCATAAGTGAGAACGTCGTTCCTGATTGGGGGAAACTTTTACTCCAATCTCAAAAGGTTATTCATGTTAATGTTATGACATCAGCCATTATTACATCAATTTTATGGGAATCAGATATGGACTTGGGGAAACCTTGACTGTAATCATGGCCAAGAAAATTCCTCCAATGCTTTTAACATCTAAGATAATATATTGGGAAACTTTTTTTTATAAAGCTTCTAGCAAATAAAAGGATGCTTCCAATAAATTACAAGCTTTAAACAGTCCATAGCTGAACTTTTACTCCTTAGATAAGGTCTTAAGCTCAACCTCAAAAAAGTAGTAACAATTTAAAGATAGACCATTCTTCACATTTGATTCAAGATACATGTGGAATTTGTCCCCTCCCAATAAAGGCATAATTAATCCCAGAGATATTCGATTCGGCCTCCTTCACATAGGTTAACATCATCAAGAAATTCTCTGACAAATAACCTTATATAGGTTAATCATCTTTGGTGGATTCGCTTGACCTCATCCATACAAGTTAATATCATTAAGTAACACTAACAAACAATCTTGGATAGGCCATACATCCTTAGTAGGTTCTCTCGACCTCTTCCACATAGGTTAACATCTTCAAGCAATGCTTTGACAAATAATCTCGAACAGATCATACCTCCATAGTGGATTCTCTCGACCTCTCTCATACATATTAATGTCATTAAGTAATGCTCTGATACATAATCTTGGATAGATTATACAACCTTGGTGGATTCTCTCAGCCTTTTTTATATAGGTGAATATCATCGAGTAATATTTTGATAAATAACCTATGTTAGGTCAAATATTCATCATGGATTTTCTCAACCTTTTCAATATAAAGCTATATTTTAACAAATAACCTTAGAAAGGCTCCCCTATGAGGTAACCTCAAAGGGAAGTTAGTAGTGGACATGGTCCTCACTAAAAAGACTCCATAAAAGTAAGTGGTTGATTGCTTAGTCAAAGACCTTAGAAGGAAAAAAAGACATAAAAGGCACATGTATGCAAAAGACTTTAACATGCTAAAAATCTCAAATGGTATAGGCACATGAAAATCTTAGAAGGATAAAAGCCTTAGAAGATATATATTGCTTTGATTATTAAGAAAATCTCAGAAGACCAAAAGTTGTAAAAGAAATATAATTTCTCTAATTTAACTGCTCTAACAGGAGGGAAAGTTCACAATTCAAAGTTATTCATTACTTCGATCAAGCATCAATATCATACAACTCTCTAAGATAAATATAGACATATATATCATGTAGTTAGTAATTCTACAAAAATTATAACATCTTCATTATTATTTAAAAATTCTTTTTCAGTTCCCTTTCATTAGTACCATCACCTTAATTTGGAGGATAATCTTTGGATGCCTGGTTAGGCATTAACTCATCATTTTTAACCTCAGTCCATATGTTGTACTAATCGATCTTTTATTCAAGAAGCCACAAGAAAAGCCCCAACAAGACTTTAAAGTATCAAGATATTTTCCATCATTAGCCCACTCAGACGTCGATTGCTACAAAATTTTTACCTAACAGCCCATCGATGTCGGATTTCCACTTGGTCGTAGATCGCCACCAAACTTTCACCCGGCCTCTAATTGCCACTGATTTTTGCTCAGACATCTTTGAATCATTAGCTCTCCTCTCGGTGTTATTCTGCCAGATCTTTTTAAATCACCCTCGCATGTAAGAGGTAGTTGATCTTCTTCTATCAAGGGCGATCTATTAAGAGAGTAAACTCTCATCGGGACTCCTTCTTTCTAAAGTGGGGAATTGAAGATTGATAGGGGATGTCACCTATCTCAGACATTGGAATACCTCTAATTTTAGAAGAAATCCATAAGAAAAAAAGATGTAAGGAGGAAAAAGTTCCTCCTACACAAAAGAGGAGCACTAAAACTTGATAGGGGATGCTACCTATCTCGAAGAGTGGAATACCTCTAATGTTAGAAGAAATCCTGAAGAAAAGAATATAAAAGGAGAAAAAGTTTCTTTTATACAAAAGAGGGATACTAAAGCTTGATAGAGTATGCCACCTATCTCAGATAGTTGAATACCTCTAACATTAAAAGAAATCCAGAAGAGAAGAAGATGGAATAAGGAGAAAGTTTCTTCTACACAAAAGAGAGGAACTTAAGTTTGATAGGTGATGCCATCTATCCCAAATAATAAAATGCCTTTATTGTTAGAAGAAATTCATAAGAGAAGAAGATGGAAGGAGGAGGAAGTTCCTTCTACATAAAGATGAGCACTTGTACATGATAAGGAATGCCACCTATTCAAGATAATAGAAGACATTTACTATAAGAATACTGGAAGAGGAAAAGAGAAGAAGAAATGGTGCAATTTCTCTCCTACCCTAGGAGGGATATTTATAGCTAAAAGGGGAGAAAATGAATATTCTAGAAAAATAAGAAAATTTTGAGAGAATAAGAATATTCTAAAATAATATTATGATAGAAAAAGAATATTTTGAGAAGAATATTCTGAAAGGAAACTCAGATAATAAGAATGTTGTCTATCTATCCCTCAGGGTGGAGCAGTCGAATACCCTCTACACTCTGCAGCCAAACGGTGTCCTTTCGGAGGTCCACAACAACATCGATGATTGACTCTCGACAAAAATTTATTTTCCTCTCTCTATGCTTGACATGACATCCATACCTGAATCTACACATCCTAATATTAATTATTTTAAGCACATATCTTAGTTAAATAACTTATTAATTTCTAGTTATTTTTAATATTCTTCTTATATAATTTATATACATTATTTTATAGACATAAAAAATTTAATATCGTGTCCAACCCTTGTACATGTTCTATATTTTTAATAATTGATGTGTCCCATATCCGTGTAATGTCTTGTCTGTTTTACCGTATTTGTGTCTGTGCATCTTAGGTGTTCACTCTCCCTTTCTACATATCCAACTCCACTTTAATCTTATACTATATTTAGGCTTTAGAGATGAACTATTAATAGTAGTAGTAGTAGTAAATTTATGATGGGAAATGGGATTGATATAATATATATTTATTTAACAAAGGCTTCAGTGGAGTGCTCCATCAAGTATATTAAGTCTTTGAAGTTAACACCTCCTTACGGATATCAGGATGGATTCAAGATTTTAAGTTAGCAATATTATCATGATGGCCTTGAATAATGCTATATAAGATAGCTAACACATTGAATTGGGTCATATAAACTATTCTTAGTTGACCAATTAGTCTTGCATATTAGATGAGTTTTATAAAAGTAAATTTGAACTAATAGTTTGACTTGGCCATATAATCAAAAAAATGATCTAGGTTTGGAAGTCAATATAAAAAACCTTCAAGTTTTAAGGATCATCAAAATTGAGAGGTTCATCCTTAAACTTTATTTTGATGTTACTATATGATCCGCATTTAATGCACCTTAAAGGGTTAATGTGGTTAAAATATCAATGAGGCTTTTTGAGGTATAATTCCTGTTAAAAGGGTTGATTGTGATTTGTCAGTAGGCCTACCAAAAGGTTTATTAGCTTCACCGATTGGTTATCATTAAATTTATTCTCTATCAAGGTATTTAAGAAAGTTGTTATCAGTAGATTCCCACAAACATATTCCTTTTACTATGAGTATAATCTCACCACTAATGAGAGTCTTTACACAATCATGCATAAGAAAAGCCTAACTTCCATATAGCCTTAAAGGGAGTGGAGGAGAAGGTCGATTTGGATTACAAGGTGGATTATTTTTATACCTTCCTAAAGTGTGGGGTTTCTTGAATTGGGTTTTCTTCTTATGAATGCTTAGCACTAAGTATAGTTTTAATGTCATCCAATCATTTTAGAAAATTTTATTAGTCTTTTATAAAAGAGAGTAACATCATCATATTATTCATAAAGATAAACACGAAGAAAGATGACCATTGTTATGTGTTCAACTTTGCTACTAGTGAATGCGGGCTTCAAAAGATACTCGTGTCACTACAATAAAGGATTGAATATAGCTAGTAAATACACTCTACAAGTCTATGGCTACCATTAAGATCCATGAATCCTATAGATTTTTCTATGAGGAATGTGGCTCCCAATAAAACTTAATTTAGTTTTAGGTTTTAAGATTTTTTTGAGGAGGCAAGCTTCTAGAGTTAATTACATCCTAGAAATATTTTATAATAATCTTGACTAAGAAGTTTTGCTTATATTCATGTTCTTATATGTTCTAAAAGTAGGGATATAAGGGTCTCTTTCAATATTGAAGGAGGGATTTAATACGGTTTATACATTAAAAAATGAAACAAAGTTAGTGAAACTCTAAAGCTTAGAGAATGGGCAACCTCAATGCCAATGAGAATTTATGGCTCAAATTGTCATTTGAAAGAATGAGATTACATGAAAGGTAGTGACATGTCTATATGGAAAAGGAAAATAGTCATAGAAATGTGATTAGGGGACCTTAAATCCTAAATGTGAAGATACCTTCTTCCTTAAGGGAGCTCATAAATTTTTATAATAAATTAGTATCCTAACATTTTGATACTCAAGAAAGATTCTCAAGGATGAAAAGATCCAATCTCAAGGCACTTACGATGTGGAACATCTAATGAATCTAATTCATCATAATGATCCATAACAATAACTATGAAAATTTTCTAATAATAGAGACTCCATGGCCTAAGAGGTTATAATTAAGTTAAATGTATATTATTAAGTGAGGACTAATCTTCTAAGTGGGATGATGAACCTAGTTAAGATTAAAAGGTTCTATCATTCTGGGTCATCAGGCTTTTGAGTCTCCTCAGTTACATGGAAACTTGAATATCCTTGTTAGCAAGTTTAAGTTACCTATTCTAAGGGGTCCTTATAAACCAAAGTTGTGGTCCTAGTCTTAGGCTGATAAATGGGTCATAAACTTGACTAAAATATGAAGGGGAAACCCATATTTGACTTATAATATCCTCAAGTTGGTGCATGCTAAGCATAATTGATGAACTTACACTATAAGGCTTAGGTGTGGGAAAGAATGATACATTCAACATTTGATAGAGAAAATACCTAAGATTGGACTAACAACTTCATCTTATGAGATCAAGAAGCTTATTATTATTTTTTTAAGTGTGGTAGATAAGATAACAAATTATCTAAATATAAGGCCAATAGCTTAGATCTTGAGTGATCAAGATGCTTGAAAATCTCCTTAATCTAGTAGAGAAGACAAGAAAAGTTTTGAAGATGGGACTTTTAACTTGATCATATGGGATCAAGAAGCACAAAAATTCTTCAATATAGAAGAGAAGACATAAAGATATGAAATATTAAACTTACAACTAAATTGTATGGGATCAAGAGGCTTGAATATCTTCTCAATATAATAGAGAAGATGCCAAAAGATGTGAAAGATGAAACTTATAGTTTTAATATATGGGATCAAGTTGGCCCAAAAATCTCAATATATTAGAGAAGATATCAAAGTCAGGACTTACAACTTGATCATGTGTGATCAAGAAAGCCGAATAATCTCCTATATATGTTGGATAATATGAATATATAAAATATGAGTCTTATAGTTTGTACGAGATTAAGAGGCCTATGTATCTTCTCATTATGATAGAGAAGTTAAGAAAGATGCATCCATATGGTAGAGAAAATATATAAGGTTCACAATCCTTGTAGATCATCCTTAAGTTAGTGCATCGACAAAAGTAAGATTAGGACGTCTTTGTGACACTCATCATGTTTCTTTTCTGAACTCATAATTGGGGCATTTTACTTTTAGTTATGAAAGCATACAAAAGGAACCAAATTATATAACAAAATGTAAATAATAAATTAAAATATATGCATGTAGGATTAGATCCTAAAACTAGGGTCATATTCACACATGGCAGCATAAGGTCTATCACCCATAAAGAGAGAATCTATCGAGCTAGTTGAAGAATAGAGTGGTGAGGGTAAATGTATATATGTGAGCAATTCATGCCAAATCTAATGTTCAAACATGAGGGAGTTGGTGGGTCCACCTATCCTTGAATGCTCGAAAGGAAGCAATATATATTGAGATTCTTGACGAAAGAAATTATTAACTTTAACTTTACATGGAAATGTATCCATTATCCATGAAAAATATACGTGCAATAAAGAGCATACTTCATACCAAAAAATTAGGGAAACAACAATCCTTAAGTGATGATGTGTATGTCATTATGAGGGTGCTTAGTGCTTCAATAGTTTATTGAGTGACTATTTTACAAGTCATTAACAGCATGAAAAGTTAATTGAGTGTCATTTATATTATAGTGGTAAGGATAATTAGCAGTAAGGATTATGTAGAGAAATGTTGTAGTCTTTTACATGGGAAGTTTAGGGGTTGAGCTTTGGCTAAGATTCTAGGGAATGCAATGTTCTGCTGTTAGTGCATTTGTTTTTAGTATGAGAGGGAATGCAGGTATGTTACTCTATATATTGCTATTGTGTTAAGCTCGTGAATTCAAATAAGTGTGTAGGATTTTCTAGATAGGTTGAGTGGCTATGATTATTAGGAGAGGAAGACTGACATAGCTAAGGAGTATTGACGCGTGTCTTTCCATGCAAGAGATATGAGTCTCTCAGCTATGGTGATTGATGTAGTGTATATGCTGAGAGAAGGTAGGGAGTATATACAATTATGTGGCTTGGTGTTATGTATAGTACTACAAAACAAATTATAAATTTGTGATAAGATTTGTGATTGATCATTAAGTTGTTCTTAAATATTTAAAAACAGACCCAATCATGCCCTATCCCCCATTTCTTTCTCAATTTCATTTCTTCTCTTTAAGGCTCTCTTCTCATAAGTGGATGTGATTAACCTACTACTAATGAGTCTTATCTCCTCTTTCTCTCCCAAGTCACCTCTTTGAATCTCTTTCTTCTCCTTCATGCCAACAACCCCTAAGCCTCACCTAGAAGTTTCAATATTTGATATGAAACAAAAACTCAACTTGAACCCGACCCAAAATTTTTGGTTTAGAATCAACCCGTTTGAGATTTTAGGTCAAGTTCAGGTTAACCTGATAATCCAAAAGGAACCTAAAATTAACCTGAACCCCATTTTAATCACGCTTTCCCGCATCACCGCCATTGTGTGCTTGCACCCGATTCTCATGGAAACTACTTTCTCTTCGCTTGCCTACTACACCAGCTTCACTCGCCTGTTCGATCACATATGCACTACGCTTGCCTATTATCATTGCCTCACTTGATCGATGCATTCTTACTTTATGCTTGCCTAGGTAAATATGTTGGGTAAACTTAACTCGGGTTTGGAGCAGATCAAGTATGAGTACAAAATTTTAACTCAATTGTGTAATCAGGTCAGGTTTAGGTTGATTAGTTGAGAGTGGGTAAACATAGAGTTGGATTCATACCCAACTCTAAAACTTATTTTGACACCCCTACCCTCACTGTCCCCATTTGTCGACCACCCAACTCACCAACCCCCTTTTCTTTTTTAAAATTTATCCCATCACCTTTGCCTCCACGTCCCCTAATCTCGGTGGGAACCACCCCTCATTATCCCCATTTTTTCAACGAACCCATCCCACCACCTCTATTATTCCCCATCTTACCCATTGTTTCCATCCCAACATATCTCTAGAAAACACCACTATACCATTCTATTTGCACTCATCGCCTCTATGTTTTCCCACCTCACCCTTCATATTATGATATTTTGATGAAGTGGTGAAGTTGTTTTAATTTTTTTTTATTTATTATGATAGCACTACTAAAATTTATCCCTCCATCTTTGTTTTAATTTTATCTTATGTGATTTTAGTGAACATTAGTGTTAACCTTATTTTTTTATGAGGTCATAGGGACCCATCCAGATTCCTACTCTATTAATTTAATGATTGATATTCATCCAAGTGTTAAACATCTAGAGCTTCATTTCAATCAAAATACATACCTCAATCCATTTCAAAATCCAGATTTCAGCTCAAACATCAATCCTGACCTCCAATCAATCTATATTTTAGTTAATTCAACATCCTAACAAACTTCAATCATATCCACTCATTTACAATCACTTATTTGATTTTCAATGATTTGGATAATTCAAATTCAAGCATTCAAACCCAAAATCTAGTTCAAATAAAAAATTTAGACTAAAAATCTAAGGTTATCCTGAAAGCCTCTTTTAGTGATTTTTCCAAACCCTTCAAACCCCATTCAAATGACCCCCCACATCATGATATATCAATTACATTTTTATTAGGCATATCTCTTAGGTCTACCCTCCAAATTTGAGTTCAATCTGAGATTTCTAACCCTATAAATTGACTTGATTTTCAAAGGCTATAAAACCTTCAAATATTTATGGCATGTGCCACTAAATTTGCCATCTAGTGGAATTTGACCTTAGAGCTTTATCTTAAGCCTCTAACTACATCTAGAACCTTGATTATGATATGTTGAGTATTAAACTACATTTTGGTGGATCCACTTTATTGATCAAGGGTCAAAATGACTTAAATGCCCCCTCACGGGCAATTTTGAAGTTTCTTCTAAACTTTAACATGGCCTCTTCCAATCAAGCCTCAAAACCTTTCCCAATGCATCCTAAACACTAATAAGAATGCATAGGACTAAAACTCAAATCCTGTGTCAACCAGGGTTAACCCAAATACCCTTTAAGAGCCCAATAGGTCATTTTCACCTTAAATGACCATATCATTTCAAACTTATCAGACCCAAACATAGGCCCTGGGATAACATGTTGACCAAATCAATCTAAGTTGACCAAACATGCCCTTCCAAATAATTAATTTGACTAAAATTACCCCCCATACCTTGGGACCACCTTCAATATATTCAAAATATTATTTCAAACTTATTGAGCCCAAACCCAACCCCTAGGTTAACTTAGTTGACCAAGTCAACCTAGGTTGACCTAATGACCCTTTAAGGGCCTAAATGATCATTTTGGCCATGTAGACCATCCTAACCCATGAAAATACCTCCACTAGATTCCAAACATCAAACCAATTCTATCAAGCTCAAACCCTAACCCTGTGTCAACATGGTTGACCAGACCAATTCATAATCCCTTTTACATTTAAATCAAGCTCTAGATCAACCTCAAACCCCTTCAAATTCCCTTGATTATTTACTATAATGATTTGGACTTGATTGGACCCTTAACATAGTCAATAATTGACTTGGTCAACTGAGTCCATGAATGGTCAAAATTTTCCTATGTGACCCATTTCATTTCACCTAGTCAACTCAATCCATTTAAACATCAAGTTAACTCCAATTCAATTCCTTAATATGCCCTAATTATTGGCCAACCAAACTCTAGTCAAGTTAACTAAGTTAACATATTAAGACTTGGTCAAACTATCTTAATTTCCTTTCCATGCTTTCAAGTTCATTCCTAACTATTAAATCCCATCCAACACCTCACTCCAAAACCCAAGGCATCCTCACATTCCAACTCACCACACCATGTAGCAAGTTGACTGATCAAATTGTCAACATGATCATTTGGAGTGGTCAATGATGGTCAAATGACCTCTTAAGCCTAATCTCCTCCTTCCTAAACCTCTCCAATACCTTTAAGATATTATAGAACATTCATAAGCCTATTCTCATCTATTAGATCAAAATGAAATGGCTTGGATCACTTTCACTTGCTCACATGGGGACCAAAAGGCCTTTCCACCTAGGATGTCCTTTGTGTCATTAATTCCCCGACTCTCAACCACTCCCATGACACTTGGAAGTATCATAGCAACCCTCTGAATCAATCCCAACCATTCATTTAGCGAAAGGATGTTTGAATAAGGAAAATACACAAAATAAGCTCATTCACTCATCAAGCCTTCTCTCACTTGAATCTAGCCCCTCCATATAATTTTTCATTTTGTTTGAGATCCCCACTTGTTCCACCACCTCCCCCATGTTGAAAACCACCATTAAAACCTCACCTGAACTCAAGCCAAATATGTCTAAGGTTCCTTCTGTTCGATCCATAACTTCCCCGGTCATGGGTTCAACAGGGAAAAGAAGCATCGACAAATAATAAATTTAGCGAGCTCAAAATCTCTCAAATCAAACAATAAAATCTCTCAAAAACTCTAGCCCTAGGTCACTACACTTAAGATTAAATAACTTTTCATATAGTGTTTTCTAAATCAAACTTTTGATTCCCTGTGATTTATGTTCATGATTTTAATACATGTTTAAAATTTTAAGCAAAATATTTGATTCGATTGAGAGAATGAGAAAAAAAACCCATCATAGGGTTCTTTTGTAATGTACTAAAGGTATACATTTTTTGGATCATTGATCGCATGATTAATAGTCCAGATCAAGCCTTTTTTGCGATTTTGTTCGACCACATAATCGATCCTGCGGTTCCACACTCTGTCTGGCTCGATTACAGATGTTGGTTTAAACTGCGAATGATCGAACGACATTTGAGCGGTGCAGACTCGGATTAGTGAAATCACATATTACTGTTAATAATTAATAATGATTATCATGGTCCGCAAAAATTCTAGAGAGGGAAGCTCCCGGTTGAATTTCTATAGAGAGAAAGTTCTTTTTTTGAATTTTTCCTTTTCACGGTTTCTCCGCAGACGGCAGAATTGACGACGGCTGCTCGTCGGACGGGTGATTGTCAGCTATCTTCAGCCGAGATCATGGCCTCCATTCGTCCATCTAGTATCAATCGCCACATTGGTAGAAGTAATAACAATCTTGTGATCATAGAGGGAACAAGACCTTTGGTTCGTACAGAAATGTTGATTGAAGGAAAAGGGAGGAATGTGTTGATTGATCATGCTGTGGGAATTACTAAAGAGAACGCAGACATGAATGTTAATTCAGGTAGTTTTAATCCTGAGGCATCTTCATCTGCTAGTTTGATTTTGAAGGTAAATAATTTTGTGGGAATTCTTGAAAAAAATGGTGGCCGTAATATTGCGTTTGAAATTGATTATATATGAAATCAAGAAGATGCAGAAGACATTAATCTTGAGAAAAATCCTGAGATTAATGTAAAAAGGATCAACAATGATGGCGGAAATAGTGATAGAACTGGTGTGAATGAGAATTTTATTGAAGCCTGGAAGAAATCTCAGCATATCAAGATTTCATTGAACAGTGATCAAGCAGACATGTCAGATGATGAGATTACAGTCAAATTAAATGCTGATAGGGAGCATATGAATTTTCAAGTTCTGAAGTATTCACTGGTTATTAAAGTTTTGGGAAACAAAGTACCATTTCCTATTTGCAGCCTGTAGTTGAGGAGGCAGTGGAATAAATATGGTAGCTTTCACATAACTATGCTTGGTATGAACTGGATACTTTCTTTCAAGTCTGTTGAAGCAATGGAAGAAGTCTTGAATGGTGGCCTTTGGTATGGAAAAATGGTCCCCTTTGTTTAATCCTAATTCTTTTAAAGGTATTAACGCACTAGTATGGATTCGACTTCCCTGTTTTCCATTATACTGTTGGGATGAGGAGAACATTGCGAGAATTGCATCGCGTGTAGGAGTTCCTATGTATGTGGATGGGAATTCCTTTAAATGGGGAAAATGAGAATTTTCTCGGGTGTGTGTGAGAATAAATTTGGAAAATAGGCTTCCGAACGACATATGGGTTGATGGAATAGCAGGAAGATTCTTCAAAAAAATTAGAGTATGAGAAGATAGACTTACTCTGTTATCATTGTGGCAAAGTGGGACATGATAGAAAGGATTGCTCTGATGATGTGGTGCCTATTTGTAATGTTCGGACAATGAAGAAACAAAATTTGGTTGTTGAAAGTGATTTGGTGGTATCGGCTGCAAATAAAACTGTTTTGCATAATAGTGAGTATGGACCGTGGATTCATGTTCAATTTAAAAATAAAAGGTTCAGAAATGGAAGGTTTGCTTGTGGTGGGGGGGGGGGGGGGGGGGCAAAATTTTCTTATTAATAGACAAATATTAAAAAAAAAAACAAAATGAAGGAGAAGATGACTGAAGTTCATGATGATGCTATGCAGAAATCAGTCCAATATAAGGTGGATGAAGTGGATACAGAGGTGGTGCTAATGGATCAACTTACCTTGGCTAGCAAGGGGGAAGTTGATAGAGAGAAGGAGACGGATATTACTGTAGCTAATGAATTTGATGTTTTGACTAAAGATATTGAAGAAGGAGAACTTGTTAGTCATCTCATAGTGGAGAAGCCGCAGGACATTATTGCTGCTGAAAAGAGTCCTGATAAAATGGAGGCTGATGTTCCTCATAATTGCAGTTTGGTCAAACTTTAATTGGCCAAGGAATTGAAGACTTTGGGTCCTTTAGAACCTGAACATAGGAAAAAAAGGAGGGATGGTAAGGGGAATGTGTTAGGTGAGGACGTTTCCCCTTTGATTGTTTGAATGGCTTCCTTTGTCTTCTGGAACTGTAGGGGGGCCAGGAAGAAGGAGGCCTCTCTATATCTTAGAGAGATTGTTAGGGATCATGATGTCTTTTTTATTGGGTTGATGCAAACTAAGTTAACTAGTGTTGATAGGAGGGATGTTGATTGCCTTGTTGGGAGTGATTAGGATTTCTTCCATCATCCTGCTGTGGGTACTTCTGGTGGGATTTTGGTTGTTTGGAATAGGAAGGTGGTTTCTTTTATGGTGATGGAGAGATCTTCTCAAGTGGTGGTTGGAGTTCTTTCTACACCATCTTTGGGGTCTTGGAAGGTGGACACTATGTATGGGAGTAGGTGTTGTAAGGAGAGAAGGAGTCTCTGGAGCTTGTTAGGGAACTGTATGTCGGGTTCTGTTCCTTCCATTGTCGGTTGGGGGGGGGGGGGGGGTTTTTTTTTTTTTTTTTTATTATATTCTGAATAAGGAGGAGAAGAAGGGTGGAAAGAGGTTCCTCTTTTCTAGAGGACCTAGAGATATGAGGGATTTTATGTCTAACCTTGATTTTCATGATGTAGGTTTTGTTGGACCAAGTTTTACTTGGTGTAACAATAAAGAAGGTGCTTCAAGGATATGGGAAAGGCTTGATATAAGCTTGCTAAATTCTGCATCTTTACATATGGTCCCTTCAGGAACAGTTAGGCATCTTGCAAGGGTGGCGTCAGGTTATAGTCCAATTGTATTTAAATTTGAAGTTAAGCAGTTTAACAAGGCGAAGATCATTAGATTTGAAGACACTTGGAGATCATACCCGGCTGCTTGGAACATTGTGTATAATTCCTGGAAGAAATTTGATTTTGGTGATGAGGTAGAGGTGCTTCAAAGAAAGCTTCGAAGAACATTGAAAGCTTTATTCTTTTGGAATAAAAACAAATGCAAGGATTTATGTAAGTTGAAGGAAGACTTGAAGAGGAAAGTTCTAGAATTACAGATTAAGGAAGCCACGGTTGAGGATTTCTCTTTGGAAGATTTATTTCTTCTTCGAAGCAAGGTACATGAACTTAATGTCACTTTAAGGAGAAATTATTTTGTGTGGAATTCGATCATAGAGGTGTGTTCGGTTGCTTACGTGGAAAGTAAAAAAGTCAATTGACTCGCTCAACCCGCTAAGGCCCAACCCATCAAATTTATTTTTCAAAGGCCCGACACGGGAGTTAACGTTAAATTTAGGTTGGCGCTTCTTTTTTTCAGAATTTAAGGCGCGAACCACTGCAATATATAACGCTTTCAGCCAAAATTTTCGCATAAAAAAATGCCGATGAAGATGGAGATTGATCTGGACCTGGAGGAGGATGTTGGTTTTTATGAGCAGACAATATTTTTGTAGGTCTCAGAGGAAGCCGATAACCTAGAGAATGCTGATGTCCAGGAAACAAGCGCACATGAAGCAGAAAACCTAAAACCAGTGCGATTGGACGAAAAGTTCAGCTTATCGGTAAAGTTTGCCTTCTTCCAAGTTTTCTTTATAGCAATGTTGCAACTAAATTTCTTTATAGAATCATTTTTTTTTATGTAATTATTTTAGGGTACAAAGATTTTTTATGTATTTATTGTGTTAACAAAGATGCGTATTTTTATTAATAATGTACATAATGTTAAATTATAATTGATTTTAAAAGAAGACTCGATGTTCCCTTCTTTTAAAGTATTATTGAGCTAGGGTACAATAACGAATTTGTAGTTCGATTTTCTTATTGCCAAGTTTTGTTGCGTATTAATTTCTTATGTATTTCTTATCTGTTTGATATATATTGAGTATTATCTGCGTATTTATTTGGTATACATTACGTATTAATTGTGCATATGTTGGGTTTTTATTGCGTATTGGTTGTGTATTATTTTGCTTAATTACTGCTTATTGGTTGCGCATTGGTTGCGTATTGGATAATTCATTTAATGCGTATTTATCAGGATGTTTGTGTTAACGAGAAAGAGGCATACAAGGCTTATCATAATTATGGCCAAAATCTTGGTTTTAGTGTTCGTAAGGATCATCATAATTATTTGCCAAATTTCAGAAATTTAAAATCCAAGGACTATAATTGTTCAAAAGCTGGTTTTAAGAAGTTGCCTGATCTTAATATCCAAAGAAAATATCGAAAATCAGATACCCGAACTAGTTGTCCAACTATGATTAGGTTTACAGTGGATGAAGCTAGATATTGGAAGGTGATTTTTTTTTTTTTTTAAATCACAATCATGATTTCTCTAGGCCAGAAGATCGGCATCTTCTTATATCATGCAGGAATATGTGTGATGAAAAAGCTTATGTTCTTAAAGCAATGCCAGATGCTGGGATAAGAACCATTGATGCATTTTCCTTCCTTGCTGATGAAGTTAGAGGTGTCGAAAATATTGGATTCACAAGGAGGGATGCGTACAACTTTATTCAAAAAATAAAAAGAGCAAAGATTGAACTTGGGGACACTAATACTTTGATTGAGTAATTTAAAGAATGTCAACTTAATGATAACATGTTCTCTTGGAATGTCCAGAAGGATGAATTTAATAGATTGTTAATTTTTTTTTGGGTTGATGGGATTGGTAAGATAGATTATGACTGCTTTGGTGATGTGGTAATTTTTTATACATGTTATAGGCTTAATAAGTATAATTTGGTATGAGCGCCATTTTCCGGGGTTAACAATCATTGGCAAAACATTTTGCTTGGGGTGGCCTTCTTGTCCGAATAGACAATTAAATCATTTACGTGGGTGTTTACAACTTTTGTTCGAATGATGGGTGATAAACAACCAAAAATAATATATACAGATCAAGACCAGGCAATGGCTAGGGCCATAGAAGTTGCACTACCTCACAGTCACCATAGACTGTGCCAATGGCATATCCGTAAAAAGGCTCCATCAAAAGTATCGTGCTACAATACCAACAACAAAGTCAAAGGCCTCTTCAATAAGTGTTTGAGCAGATGTGACTCTGAGGAGGAGTTTGAGAATGCATGGGCTGAATTGATCATACCAGGGAACCTCCAAGATCATGTTTGGTTACAGGATCATTATAGGATAAAGAATAAGTGGTCAACAGCCTTCAATAAGGATTGTTTTAGCATGGACATTCTATCCACACAACGTAGCGAATCTATTAATAATGTGTGTCATGGCATTTCTAATCCCATAAGTTCTATAACTGATTGCTTTCTGGGTTTAGAGAAGGTGATGAGGAATTGGCACCGGAATAAACAGGATGAAGATTATAGATGCAGCCAGTCCAAAATAGAACCTGTAATAAAAAACTGCTCAATATTAAAGCAAGCTGCTCAATTTTATTCGAAGAAAATATATTCTTTTTTGAACAAAAATTTTTACAAGGTGTTGGTGTAATGAGTGTAGAGCTTGAGTCTAGTAATTCTTCTAAATTTTTTGTCTATTACACAGAGAAAAAGGATCACTCTAAACCATGGGTTGTTGATTTTGATGCACAAAATGGTAACATTCAATGCTCCTGTATAAAGTTTGAAACGATGGGTTTATTGTGTTCTCACTGCATAATAGTTTTTAGGCAAATGGCTATTGGGAACATCCCTGAGAAGTACCTACTGTTGTGATGGTCATCACGAGCTCGACAAGATATATATTCTGGTCTAAATTTGAAAGAAAATTCTAGTAGCAGATTCATATTCAGAAATTATATCAGCAGGTTTGCATATGAAATGAGCACACGAGCGCAGCTGAATGAGGGTGTTGAAGAATTCCTATTGGCTTCGATGAAGGATACATCTGAAAAACTCGATTTGGTTATTTTTTGGAAGATAAAGATATACAAGTCTACACAGGTTGACAGTGTACAACTGAAAGACCCTCTAAAGTGTAGGCCTAAAGGCATATCCAAGGCTAGGCTAAAAAACCACTGGGGAAAAGAAGCCAAAGAGTATGATTTTATTTTCTGACTAATTTTATTTATTGCCTATTGTGACATATTGTTATTAATTTTCTTAATAGGGAAACCACCAGTGAAGAAATACAGAACAAAAATTGAGACTCCTTCAAGCATGCTCGAATGCTTAATGGAGGATTTCATAAATTCTGTACACTCCAAGCAACCATCAGCTCAGCAGTGTAATTTCACAAGCATGCCTGAATGCTTCACTGAGGACTTCATAAATTATGTACAGTCCAGTCAGCCATCTCCAGCTAAGCAATACAATTTCACAAGCATGCTCGAATGGTTAACGGAGGACTTCATATCACAAACATGCCCGTCTAGTCAGGCATCAGTACAACAATTCACAAGCATGCCCGAGAGCATGACCGACGATTTCATAGCCAGGGAACCGTCCAGTCAGCCATCAGTAAAGCGAGCAAAGCATTCTAATTTCACAAGCATACCCAAATGTTTCACTCAAGAACACATAAAAGGTGTATGTTCAAAAAAGCCATCAGCAATGTACCTGAAGTTGATGATGGATATCATTAAATCAGAAAATTTTATGTAATTAGAATATTTGTATTATTATCTTTAGAGATATTTATTTTATAAAGAATATTTGATTTGCGTATGGCCTGTGTATACAATACGTATTGGATGCATATACAGAGCGTATTTTCTATGTTTCTGAAAATGCAATGTATTTAGAAAAAAAACAACTTTAATTCTCCATATACTCCAATGTCTCTAAACCAGTGAAGCATAACACCGACACTCTAGAATCATCACTTGTGTAGCACAAGGGTATACACAAATACTATGTCTCATTGAGAAATTTTTTATAATCATTTTATAATGATAACAAAATGAGCATTTACATGATTCATACTAAAGGAATGCATCGAATCAATTAAATTCTAATTAAATAAATTTTTTTAAGGAAAAACCAAGGACTGTGATTTGCGTATGGATTGCATATACCACACGTACCGCATGCGTATAATAAGCGTATGTACTGCGTACTTTGAAAACTCATAGAAATCCCTCTTAATCATAAGGAATGAAGGTTCAATTGTGAGAAACACTATATTTAACCCTTCCTGATTCTTTTATTCATGAGACGAAGCATTCGAAACAATATTGATTCTCCATATACTCCAATGACTGGTAAACCAGTGAAGCATAACACCCACACTCTAGAACCATCACTTGTGTAGCACAAGGGTATACACAAATACTATGTCTCATTGAGAAATTTTTTATAATCATTTTATAACGATGGTAAAATGAGTATTTACAAGATTCATACTAAAGGAATGCATCAAATCAATTAAATTCGAATTAAATAAATTTTTAAGGAAAATCCAAGGACTGTGATTTACGTATGGATTGCGTATACCACGCATACCGCATGCGTATAATAAGTGTATGTACCGCATACTTAGAAAACCCATAGAAATCCCTCTTAATCGCAAGGAATGAAGGTTCAATGGTGAGAAATACTATATTCAACCCTTCCTGATTCTTTTATTCACCAGACAAAACATTTCAAATAACATTGATTATCCATATAGTCCAATGACTGCTAAACCAGTGAAGCATAACACCCACACTCTAGAACCATCACTTGTGTAGCACAAGGTTATACACAAATACTATGTCTCATTGTGAAATTTTTTATAATCATTTTATAACGATGGTAAAATGAGTATTTACATGATTCATACTGAAGGAATGCATCGAATCAATTAAATTCGAATTAAATAAAATTTTTAAGGAAAAACCAAGGATTGTGATTTGCGTATGGATTACGTATACCACGCGTACCGGATGTGTATAATAAGCGTATGTATTGTGTACTTTGAAAACCCATAGAAATCCCTCTTAATCGCAAGGAATGAAGGTTCAATGGTGAGAAACACTATATTCAACCCTTCCTGATTCTTTTATTCACGAGATGAAGCATTCCAAACAACATTGATTCTCCATATACTCCAATGACTGCTAAACTAGTGAAGCATAACACCCACACTCTAGAACCATCACTTGTGTAGCACAAGGGTATACACAAATACTATGTCTCATTGAGAAATTTTTTATAATCATTTTATAACGATGGTAAAAAGAGCATTTACATGATTCATACTGAAGGAATGCATCGAATCAAATAAATTCGAATTAAATAAATTTTTTAAGGAAAAACCAGGGACTGTGATTTGTGTATTGATTGCATATTCCACGCGTACCTAATACGTATATTAAGCTTATGTACTGCGTACTTTGTAAACCCGTAGAAATCCCTCTTAATCGCAAGGAATGAATGTTCAATGGTGAGAAACACTATATTCAACCCTTCCTGATTCTTTTATTCACGAGACGAATCATTTCCAAACAATTTTGATTCTCCATATATTCCAATGACTGCTAAACCAATGAAGCATAACACCCACACTCTAGAACCATCACTTGTATAGCACAAGGGTATACACAAATACTATGTCTCATTGAGAACTTTTTTATAATCATTTTATAACGATAATAAAATGAGTATTTACATGATTCATACTGAACGAATGCATCGAATCAATTAAATTCAAATTTAATAAATTTTTTAAGGAAAAACCAAGGACTCTGATTTGCACATGGATTGCGTATACCACGCGTACCGCATGCGTATAATAAGTGTATGTACCGCGTACTTTATAAAACCATAAAAATCCCTCTTAATCGCAAGGAATGAAGGTTCAATGGTGAGAAACACTATATTCAACCCTTCATGATTCTTTTATTCATGAGACGAAGCATTCCAAACAACTTTGATTCTCCATATACTCCAATGTCTGCTAAACCAGTGAAGCATAATATCCACACTCAAGAACCATCACTTGTGTAGCACAAGGGTATACAGAAATACTATGTCTCATTAAAAAATTTCTTATAATCATTTTATAACGGTGGTAAAATGAGTATTTACATGATTCATACTGAATGAATGCATCGGATCAATTAAATTTGAATTAAATAAATTTTTTTAAGAAAAAACCAAGGACTGTGATTTGCGTATTAATTACGTATTCCATGCGTACCTAATGCGTATATTAAGCGTATGTACTGCGTACTTTGCAAACCCCTAGAAATTTCTCTTAATTGCAAGGAATGAAGGTTCAATGGTGAGAAACACTATATACAACCCTTCCTCATTCTTTTATTCATGAGACGAAGCATTTCAAACAACTTTGATTTTCCTTAAGAAAAATCTAATTACTATTATTTGCGTATGGAATGCATATTTAATGCTTCTATACTACGTATTATAAGCGTATAGATTGCGTACTTTGCAAACCCATAGAAAATCCTTCTTAATCACAAGGAATGAAGGATTATTGACCTTAAACACTATATTCAACGATTCTTGGTTCTTTTCTTCACTATATGAAGTATTCCAAACACCTTTAACTTTTTTAAGAAAAAACCAAGGATTATTATTTGCGTATGGAATGCATATTCTATGCATCTAGACTGCGTATTATAAGCATATAGAATGCGTACTTTACAATACTATAGGAAATCATTCTTAACCACAAGGAATAAAGGATCATTGACCCTAAACACTCCATATATCACGCATTGATAAACATTTTATGCACAGATAATTTACATATATCAGTTATTTACAAAAAAATAAAATATGAAAAGTTCATTTCAACGCAGCAAAAAACAATGCGTATGAGAATTCTGCCCTATATTTTGGCATTTTTTCCTGCCAATCTCAACTCTCTCTCCACTTCGAGTTATTTTGTCGAATAATATTCTCCATGTATTTGCAAACAAACATTCCATAATCTGTATTGTTGGACTGAGTTGGCACCTTCTTGATTGTCTTGAAACTCCATTTGTTGATATTATCATCAAAAGCTTTTTTGCAATCCCTATATAAGCTTGCAATCTGAACAATATATGAAATAGATTTAGTTCACTGAAAAATAATTTCAAATTTTTTTAGCAATATAAGCTTACAATCAAACTCATAATCTTTATAGCAATACTTCTATGTATAGGATTGGGAACAGAATCGTAAAATTCCCACTTTTTCTGATTTCGGTAACCAACCAGAAGGGTCCAGTACGAACCGTCAATAATTGGATTAACTATAATGTTCCATGAATAAACAGAACTGTAGTTTATGTGTTCGATGAACAATTTTAAACTTTCATTCTTCAACTTGTAATGCTGCAAGACATAAATATAAGAATAAAATAGTCGAAATATATAATTATATATAAAATAAACTAGTATACTAACCCAATACATTGGTGAGATGTATAGAAATTTATGATACTTGTCTGGTGAAATTTTAGCCTTCTCATTTAATAAAATGACAAAAGAATCAACATGATCATTGTCAAGGTAACCGTCGGATAATATTTCATCCATCCCACGTCTTGAAATTATAACGTTCTCAGCTTCAAATATTGGCATGATATTGAAATCATTAAAAGAAAAAATAAGCATTAGGTACGCATATAAATTACGCAATTCATACGCACCAATTACGCACTACGTACGCATCTGTTACGTAATCCATACGCACAAATTATGCACACATTACGCAAATAAAATACTTGTCAAGATAATTCTTTATGTTCTCCCTAATAAAAAGTTCTTTCTCTAGACTCATCATCTTTAAGCCAATGAAGTTCACTGTAGGACTAGCAGGGAAACCCTTTACTATAACATTATTAACATTGATTACTTCTTTTGGTTGTGGAACTTTTTGGGCAGTTTCTTTTTCCAGAGGTTCATTTGCGGATGGTTCCACTTAAGGAGGTTCTTTTGGGGATGGTTCTACTAGGGGAGGTTCTTTTGGGGATTCAACAATTTGATTTGGTTCTTCTTGGGGTGCTTCTTTTGGTGATGGCACTTGATGGGATGGTTCTACTAGGGGAGGTGCTTTGGGGGATGGAATTTTCTGTGATGGCTCTTCTTGGGCAGGTTCTTCTTGGGGGTGGTGTACCCTTTTCCGCTTCTTATTTTTCTTTGGGATTGATTTTCTGTCTAATTTCTACTTTTTGTAGACCCTTTCAGCATCCTAGGTCATCTCTTAGTCAGCAGCCTTGGTCATCTCTTGGACATTGATTTTATCTAAGGCTTCGGTCTTTGTGTGTTCAGAAGTTATCCAAATATTCTTCATTATATGGGGAATGAATGATGATGAGGAGGGAGCAGCTTGCTGATCAGGATTAAGAATTCCTTGAACAATGCAATTTTGGAGCTTGTTATCAATAAGATCGACTCTTTTCATAATTTGCTCAAATTCTTGGTCATCCTAGCTTCAAATTCTTGGAAGAGGTTGACCATGGCCTCCTGTACAATTTTCATTACTTTCTCTTTTAGATCATCGAATGATCGGGGTTGGGTTTTCAAGGTAGATTTGGGTTCGGGCTGCTAGGGAGATTGTGGGGGGAGATAATGTTCAGGTGTGTTGGTTTGAATGGGTGAAAGAGGGCTTGTTGGATATTTCTTGATACCCAGAAGATTAGATTCTTAATGGGTAACTCCTTTGATGTCAACAAAAATCTATGAAAAATTAATTTGTAAGAAATACAAAATCTATACGCAATAAATATGCAATGTATATGCAATACATACGCAATATATACACATTACATACGTAATAAATAAGCAATATATAAATATTTTCACAATATATACCTGTCTTGTTTTTAAATTAACAAATAATTTAGATGTCTTCTCATTGTTATATACAATGTCATCACCCCATCGAAGGAAATGGGGCCTTCTCTCAGGGTACTTCAGGAGATGAATGGAAGTGTGCTCCAGGAACCAAACCTGTATAAAATTGAGATCTTCTCAGTAAATTTTAGCAAATCAATCAGTCAAATTAAATGTTAAATTAGAATTATTTTAGCACTCATAATTAGCAGTGACACAAATCCGTTGACATAACCTGCTGGCTTGTTCTTTGATATCTTCAAAGATACATTATTAAAATCTTGAACCAGGCATTCCCAAATTGACCATGCCCAGTTAATTGATGAAAAATCATCAACATTTTTTGCTATTATTTTTAACAATCTAGTAACTTTGAAGTTGCTTTACTGGAAAAATAAATTTAAACATAAATACATAATAAATATTTTCAACATAGTCTCTGGGGCGCTTTCTCTTGTAACCTCAAGCATTTCAGACTTTATCTCCTTTGAAGTGATGGTTGAAGTTGGCAAGGTCATCAAGGTAATCTCCTTACCTTTATTTGGCAAACCAGTAAGCAGGGCCACTTCATCAGCTATGAAAGGTACAACATGACCCTCTATAATAAAACTTTGCTTTTGAATACACCACATTGTCAGCAGCTGGTAGATCAGTAGGGCGTTTTGCTCAAATCCAGGAAAATGAAGAAATTGGAAGATATTCATGTTCTTCAATTTTTCTTTAACTTCAAGAGGAATTATCTCAGAAAAGTATCACATATTGTTCTAAATGTTGAAACATAGCAGCGATAGGATATAGGACGAACGTAAATCTGCGTAAATTAAGAAACTAAAATTAATTTAAAGAAGCAGATGATACGCATTAAGAACGTATATAAAATGCAATATATACGCAAAGAATACACATATTATATGCATATTATACGCATTTTATATGCATGGTATACGCATACTGTACGCAAAGAATACGAAAAATATCAGCATAAATCAATAATTATTTACGCTAAATAATTTTCTTTATTGGAAGTTTATTTTTATAATTTAAAGATCCAAAGTATTTATTATAAAATATTAGGGTTTGTCTTCAACATATACACAGAAAATAAGCAAAATATATGCAGAATATACACATTATATGCAAAGAAAATACGTAGAAAGAACTTAAATGGTGAGATAAATATAATTTTTTATCATTCTCAGAATGATTTTATTTTTTATTTTGGTTTCTTCCGAAAATACGTATTGAATACCAAAGAAATACATAGAACATTTTATGTCAAATTAAGCAATAACATACCTTTTTCTTTGCAGGTGAATATTTCCCCTCCTCCATTTGAGCAGAAGAGATTACTGGATATTTTTTAGAAGATTTTTTGGCAGGAACCCTTGGGAGGCTGAAATGTGAAAATTTTCCGCCTATTTCATCTTTTTACTGTTAAATTCGATGGGCAGGAGGGTGTCTCGTCATCTGTAGTAAACGAGCCAGGTCTTAACTTTCCACATAAGCACAACACGCGTAATATTTTTATTGGCAACCGAACACACCTCTGTGATCGGATTCCACACAGAATAATTTCTCCACTTTAAGAAGGCTTCCCACTTGGTGGAATCAAAGGGCTAAGGCAAGATGACAAGAGGAACGAGACACCAATTCTAAGTTTTTTCATAACTTTGCATCAGCTAGAAGAAGTGCAAAGCGGGTAAGACAAATCAAAGATGCTAATAACCAATTGATGGAGGAGGAGGATCAGATTGAGCAGGTGTTTATATAGTTTTTTGAGAAGAAGTGGCAATACAGAGATTGCAAATTATCTGATTGGCCTATAATTTTTGATAAACAGAGGTTGGTTGCTTCGGACGTGGAAGCTTTTGCTGTTGAATTTTCCTTGGAGGAGTTTAAGGAATCGGTCTTCTAGCAAGGTAATAATAAATCACCTGGTATGGATGGAGTGACATCTTCTTTTTTTAAATGTTATTGGAGCATAGTGAGGGAAACTACATGGAATGCTGTAAAAAACTTCTTTACATATGGATTTATGCACAAGGAGTGGAAAGATATGTTATTTATATTAATCCCAAAAATTAAGAATCCAATTTTTCCATCCAACTATAGGTCTATAAGCCTTTGTCAAGCTACTTATAAGATTGTTGCTACTATGTTGGTTAATAGACTGAAAAAATACATGTCCAAGATGATTTCGGAGGAGCAATTGGCTTTTATTCCAGGTAGATCAATGTCTGAACATTGTTTACTGCCTTAGGATATCTTTAACAAGTTTAAAGTTTCTAAGAATAAAAAAGGTATGATGGTTGTAAAGCTTGACATGGAGCAGGCTTATGATAGCATGGGATGGCCAACTCTTCATAAAATTCTTAATTGGTATGGTTTCCCCACTATTTTTTCTAATTTACTCATGGAATGTGTGGTGAATGCAAGGTTTTCAATTATTCTGAATGGGAAGAATTCAAGATGGATCAATGCTCTCAGTAGATTCTGGTAAGGATGTCCACATTCACCGTATTTGTTCATTATGTGTTCCCAACTTCTTTCCAACTCGTTTAAGCAAAGGGGACAAGAATTGGGTATTCAGGTATCTCCTAGAGGACCAAGGATTACACACCTTCTATATGCTGATGATGTGCTTGTTTTTTCACAAGAAACCACTACATTGGCAAGATTATTCAAAAGTATTGTGGAGGAGTTCTATGTTAAGAGAGTTGCTATTTGCATGTTTTATATTTTTATAACTTGTATGGTTTTAATGATTTCAAATATTATTATTTTATGTGTAGTTATCTCCTAATATTTTTTGGAAGAGTTGTTTTTGCTCTTATGTGTACTAACATTTCAGGAAAATCAAACTCCAGACTATGAAGACTTCAAATCAAATTTAGCATGAGACACTTTGTGTATTTAAAGCTTGTATTTTTCTTTGAATTAAGTTTGAAAGGGAGTGATTGTAATTGAGGGAATAAACACACACACTTAAGGAGATCTTAAAAAATTTGTACTGATCGTACTGGACGAACATAGTTCGTACGGGACGATCAGGTCAGTTATCTCCTCGTAAGAGCAATGGAACAAACAGGAAATGAAGAAAATTTTTCTAAGTCCTAATCGTCCAGGATGAAGTGTATTCGTCACAGGATGAAATGTTCTCTGAAAAATTTTCGTTCAAACGAAGTGTATTCATTCCACGACGAGTTGCTCTCTTGAGTATTTTTGTCCAGGACGAAGTGTATTCGTCCCGGGATTAAATCTCCTATGGAGAATTTTCATTCGGATGAAATTTATAATCATTCTAGGACGAGTTGCTCTCTAGAAAATTTTTGTCCGAACGAACCCATATTCGTCCCAAGAAGAAGTGAATCGACTCTGAAATTTTAGTGACGTTCTGCAGTTTTTGGGAATTGACTTATGAAAAAACCATTCGTAGTAGACAAACCTAGTTCGTACAGGATGATATGTGTGTACGAAGCCATTTCATACCCATATACATTAGGTTCATTTCCAACGCATTTAGGTAAAATCATCCAGGATGATCCACGATCGTACGGGACGATCCAATGCGTATTGACTTGAAAATTTACAGTTTTTGGACAGTTTTTTGTGTCTTTCCTATAAATAGTCTAATCTAAACTGCCACTTAATCTTTTTGCTCATTGATTTTCGTGTCTATTGAAAGAAGAGTAAAGGAGATAGTGTAAGAGAGTGTTCGAAAGAGGATTCTTACTACTAGAGCGTGAATGCTTCACTTGGTGTTCAAAGATAAGAATCTTTACTTTTGTTTTGTGTTTACTTCACTCTTTTCTTTCTTCCTTCTAAATTTCTTATGAAGAAGATCTGTCAAGGAGATCCGGTTCTCTGCCAACACTGGAAGAGTGTGAAATGATGAAGGGTTCTCTGCCCATACTAGGAGAGTGTGAAAGGATGAAGGGTTCTCTGCCCACACTAGGAGAGTGTGAAAGGACAAAGGGTTCTCTGCCCACACTAGGAGATTATGAAAGGATGAAGGGTTCTCTGCCCACACTAGGAGAGTGTGAAAGGATGAAGGGTTCTCTCCATGCACCAGGAGAGTGTGAAAGGATGGACGGTTCTATGCCAACACTAGAAAAAGTGTAAAAGGATGATGGTTCTCTGCCGCACCGGGTAGTGGTGGAAGAGAGTTTTGTAAAGGCTTCTCCGCCTTGCTGTGGGTGCAAAGGAGAGTCACTAGTGGTATTAGTGCAATACTCGAAGGGTGCCTCCGGGGAGTGAATGTTGGTCAAGTTTTGACCGAACCACAATAAATCTCGTATATTTATTTTTCTACTGCTTTTTATTTTTATATTTTTACTTTTAAAACTGTGGTTGAAAAAAACTTTTTCTAGAAAAATTCACTAAAGTTTTATCTTTGTTTCCTAATTTAAAAAGAGGGTTAAAATTTTTAATTACCAATTTACCCCCCCCCCCCCC
>NW_021319127.1:5310946-5317848 GCF_001605985.2 Dendrobium catenatum
TAAAAGAATCACATTTGACAGCAGTAAAAAAGAATTTTAAGATATCTGTTATGAACTCAGAACTTAGGAATATGGTATTCTAAGTTTAGCTCTTCATTTGAAATAATTGGTTATTCATATTCTAACTTTACAGGTTATATGGTGGATAAAAAGAGCACTTTTGGATCATGTCAATTTATTAGAAATTGTCTAGTCTCTTGGTCTAGTATAAAACAAAATTCAGTAGCCCTATCTATTGCAGAAGCTGAATACATTACATTAGGAAGTTATGTAGCACAAGTACTTTGGTTGAAACAATAGTTGATTGATTTAGAATTAACTATAAGCACTATTCTAATTTATTGTGATAACACTAGTGCTATTTGTATTTCTAAAAATACTATTCAACGTTCAAGAACCAAACATATAGATATAAGATATCATTTCATAAGGGATCATGTATTCAAAGGAGAAATTGAACTCACTCATGTTTCTACTGAAAATTAACTTGCAGACATTTTTATAAAACCTTTAGCCTTTGATACTTTCAGTGCATTAAGAATAAGGCTTGGTGTGATTGATTTGAAAACTTAAATTAAAAATATTTTGCAACATTGATGTTTGTTTTTCTAGTTAACGTTTTTGCGTGTTTTTATGTGTTTGTAAACTTGTATGTGTGATTTTCCTTATTTAGTATTTGTGTTCTTCATTTTTCAGTGAGTTTTTTAGTGTGTTCTCGTTTTAGTTTTAATTGAGTGCATGGTTTAAAATTTTTGAGTTTCCATCATCTGGGACGAATTTGTTCGTACGGGACGATTTGTGTAGTGTATCTAACTATCGGATTTTAAATCGTTTGCGTGCAGTTTTCAGTTTTTAATTGTCACTTCATTTGTACGATCATCACGATCGTCCGGGACAAAATGTTTTTCAAACAAAGGAATGAATGAATAAAGCAGTTGAATGGATAAGGTAGTTTTTAATACTAACTTCATAGTACGAACCTTTGGTTCGTCCGGACGAACACATGTTGGTTCGATGTAGGGGACTAATTTAACTACCTTTAAAATGATAAGTGCTGATCGTCCTAGGACGAACATGTGTTCGTCTATACGATCAGTCTGGTCAAAATTATGTACGAAAGGACGCTTCGTAAGTTATGTTGATTACGAAAGCTATTTCATTTTGACGCATTGGTTCGTCCATATGAAATTTTTTCATATGGGATGAATCAAAAAGTTCGTACGGGATGAAATTTTTTCGTCTGGTACGAACATGTCATTTTCAATAAATAGAAGGGCTTTTGAACTCAATAGTCACACTCTAAACTTCACTTTAAATCTCTTTCGTACTTTAGATCTTTTTCAAATGGCAAGTTCAAGTAAGAGACAAAAGGTTCTGGCTAGGAAACCACATAGAAATTCTTCTGAGAATTTCCTTTCCAAAGCAAATGAGGAATCTTTTCCTAGGTTTGCCTCAGCAAAGGTCACACCCTCCAGAATCCTAATCTAAGAACAACTTACCTTTCAGGTGATGAACTTATTTGCTTCAACATAGTTTGGTTTTAACCTTACCCTCGTCTATCTCTACAATAAAGAAATCTTTCACTACGTTTTTGCCAACATGTCCTTTAATTCTGACCATTCTATAATCCGTTCTTTTATCTTTAAACAAAAAATTTGAAATCACCAAGGCTGACTTAGGAGACTTTTTGAATTTAAGAACAGAGGGAGCTAGAGCCCATCACTTGATCAACACTCATGATTATGAATGGTATGAAATAAATAATGTGATTAGAGGAAACAATTTGAACAAAGATGTGGCTAAAGTATCCGGTCTCGTTCGAAATGCACGTATCATCCAGCATGTTCTTAGAACTTCTATAATTCCTAAAGCTGGTGATAGAATCAATATAACCCCTCTTCTTTCTATGGTGACATTCTTGATCATGTCTAAAGAACCTATAGATGAAGCCCAACTTATCCTTGACTATCTTTATGGGCTGTCTGAAATTGGTCATGTAGAGCATAAGAGAAAGAAGAACATCACCTTAGGACATCTAGTTACCTACATTCTGGACAAAAAAAAACAATTTGGTTCATCCTGATCAAGAGTTTGAAGATCCGCTCTACTACAACAACGGGTCATTTAGAGAAATCTTCAAAGATGAACCAAGTAAAGCACATGTCATTAGTGATACTGAAGAAGAACATGAAGCTGCACCTGCACCCACCAATGAACCAAATTATCAGGATTTGGTTCAAAGATTTGATCGCCTAGAGACTCATTTTGATCAATGTTTTAATCAAATTGAGACTCATCTTCAGCAGCAGGATGCACAGTATCAGCATGACATGAGTTTTATGAGGGACCAGATGAATGATATCAGTACCAATGTGCTTATGATGAGTACTTACTTTAACATCTTCGAAGAAAAGCAAATAAGCAAATTACCTTCCTTGTCTATCAAAATACCACCACAACCACACTTACCATTTGCCACCGAGCCATCAGTGTTAATTTTAATGAAAAGATCCCTCAACTTTCTCCAATAGACTAACTTAAAACAAATATTAGTCTTATTGTCAATATTCTTAGAACAAAGTTTCTTAGCCAGATCCTTAAAGACACAAAACTGAGTATTCTTAAAAAGATTAGCATTAAAGAGATTATTAATCTTATCTTTGGCTCTAGCAATAATTCTCTTATGGTTTATAGGAATGTTTCTATACTTGGCATCATTCCGATCCATCCAGATAAACCAAATGAGAATAACATCTATAACCACTTTAATATGCCCTCTAGTAGTTTTATGGAATAAAGCTGTCAGAAAATGATTAAAAGAGAGATGACCCAAAAAATAACAAGTATTAAAAAACTCATCATACCAAACCCAAATTTTAGCAGCAATAGCATCATTAATAAAAAGATTATCAATACTTTAAATATGATAACAACACAGACATTTATATAGTAAATTAAACCCTTTTTTCATCAGAATAGAATCCACAGAAATGTACTTCCTAATGATTCTCCAAACTAGAATAAAATAAGAAGTTGGAATATTGTTACTCCAAATTCTATCAAAGATAACAATCACATCATTTTTCTCCCTAATGAAATGCCAAACCTTTTTAAAGATAAAAGAACCATTATAGGAAAGCTTAAACATAATATGATCCTCAATACCAGTAAAATTGTTAAGAATGTTGCTATTTGCATGTTTTATATTTTTGCAACTTGTATAGTTTTGATGATTTCAAATATTATTGTTTTATGTGTATTTATCTCCTAACACTTTTTAGAAGAGTTATTTTTTCCCTTGTGTGTACTAACATTTCAGGAAAATCAAACTCCAGACTACGAAGACTTCAAAGCAAATTCAGCATGAGATACTTTGTGTATTTAAAGTTTATATTTTTCTTTGAATTAAGTTTGAAATGGAGTGATTGTAATTGAGTGAATAAATACATACACTTAAGGAGATCTAAAAAATTTGTACTGATCGTACTAGACGAACATAGTTCGTACGGGACGATCAGGTCAGTTATCTCCTCGTAAGTGCAATGGAACAAATAGGAATTGAAAAAAAAAATTCTAAGTCCTAATTGTCCAGGACGAAGTGTATTCGTCCTAGGATGAAATTTTCTCTGGAAAATTTTCATTCAGATGAAGTGTATTCGTTCCAGGACGAGTTGCTTTCTAGAGTATTTTCATCCAGGACAAAGTGTATTCGTCCCGGGACAAAATCTCCTCTAGAGAATTTTCATTCAGACGAAATTTATAATTGTGCCAGGTCGAGTTGTTCTCTGGAAAAATTTTGTCTAGACAAACCCATATTCGTCCCAAGACGAAGTGAATCGACTCTAAAGTTTTAGTGACGTTCTGCAATTTTTGGGAACCGACTTATGAAATAACTGTTCGTACTGGATGAACCTAGTTTGTACGGGACGATGTGTGTATACGAAGTCATTTCGTACCCATATACATTAGGTTCATTTCCAATGCATTTAAGTAAAATCGTTCAGGACGATCCATGATCGTACGGGATGATCCAATGCATATTGACTTGAAAATTTGCAATTTTTGGACGGTTTTTTGTCTTTCCTATAAATAGTCCAATCTAAACTGCCACTTAATCTTTTTGCTCACTGATCTTCGTGTCTATTAAAAGAAGAGTCAAAGAGAGAGTGTAAGAGAGTGTTCGAAGGAGGATTCTTACTACTGGAGCATGAAGGCTTCACTTGGTGTTCAAAGGTAAGAATCTTTACTTTTGTTTTGTGTTTACTTCACTCTTTTTTTTCTTCCTTTTAAATTTCTTGTGAAGAAGATCTGTCAAGGAGATCCGGTTCTCTACCGACACTAGGAGAGTGTGAAAGGACAAAGGGTTCTCTACCCACACTAGGAGAGTGTGAAAGGATGAAGGATTCTCTGCCCACACTAGGAGAGTGTGAAAGGACGAAGGGTTCTCTGCCCACACTAGGAGAGTGTGAAAGGATGAAGGGTTCGATGCCTGCACTGGGAGAGTGTGAAAGGACAGACGGTTCTCTACCAACACTAGGAAAAGTGTAAAAGGATGATGATTCTCCACCGCACCGGGTAGTGGTGGAAGAGAGTTTTGTAAAGGCTTCTACGCCTTGATGTGGGTGCAAAAGAAGAGTCACTAGTGGTATTAGTGTAATACTCGGAGGGTGCCTCCAGAGAGTGGATGTAGGTCAAGTTTTGACCGAACCACTATAAATCTCGTGTCTTTATTTTTCCGCTGCTTTTTATTTTTGTGTTTTTACTTTTAAAACTGTGGTTGAAAAACTTTTTCTAGAAAAATTCACTAAAGTTTTATCTTTGTTTCCTAATTTAAAAAGAGGGTTAACATTTTTAATTACCAATTCACCCCCCCCCCCTTCTTGGTTAGCCGTGGGACATAAGCTTAGGTTTAACAACCTAATTCATAGTGAACGAGTTTCAACATTCTGTAAATGGACGGGTCAAAGTGTTAACATCAACAAGTCCCAAATTTTATTTGGTAATGTTGTTTTAAGATCTTATAAGAAAAAGGTTGCTAGAATTCTTGGTTTTAAAATTGTAAAGGAAATGTATTATATGGGTATTAAAATTACTTTAAGAAGATTGGTTTTGGTTGACTTTTAAGACCTGTTGATTGATGTGACGGATAGATTGAATGTTTGGGGGAAGAAGTCTTTATCTTTACTCTCATAAAGAATTCATTACTATCTATGCCAAATCTTTTACTTACACACTCTTTGGTTCTTAAGAGAGTGCTGTATGAGCTGGAAAAAATGTGTAGGAGATTTATTTGGCACAAACCGGATTGGAAGAAAGGTTTGCATTATGTTGCATGAGAGGAGATATGTAAACCAAGATGTGCTGGAGGTTTGGGAGTGCATTCAGCTGTGCTTAGAAGCGAGTGTCTAAGGGCACGGTTGGCATGGAAATTTATCCATAATCCTGAATCCTTACTTCATAGAATTTTAATTGATAAATATGGAGATGATATAATGAATGGAACTTGTAAAAAGAGCTCCTCTAGTGCTTGACAAATTATGATGGAAGGTGGGTAAAGAGAATAAAATTAATGTCTTAAATAACATTTAGCTGCTGGACAAGTGTATTAATACTTGGCCTACATTTGCTGACTGTGGTGCTTTGGAGGACATGACGGTTCAGCAGCTCATTATAGATGAAGGAAACTGGGATGAAGAGAAGTTACATATGTTCTTTCATGAAGAACTTATAATATTAATCAGGAAAATTCAAATTGACTGTATTTAGAAGGAAGATAAGGTGGAGACCTTATGCAAATTCTTGGGTAGATCAATTTCTTCTTTGGCTTATGAATATGTGATGAAAGGGAGATGCAAAGAAGATGATGGTGGTTTATGCATTTGGCTTAAGAAGATGAAGATGAATACTAAGGTGGAACTCTTTTGGTGGCGCCTCAGTAAGTTTGCTATCCCTATAAATCATTTTCTTAAATTTCAAAAGCTTGTTGTTGATGACTCTTGCGCTAGAGGATGTCAAGAGATTGATAACTATGAACACATTGTGGTTCATTGCAAATATCTTGTTGATGTTATTTAAAAAAAATAGAGATTAGGGATTTATATTCCTATTTTTCAAACACTTGGCTGCTATTTAAAGGAATTGAGAAGAATTTCGATTCAAAATTCTGGTGTGGTTAGAATATATTGTGTTGCAGTTTTTCTATCCTGGAAGAACCAGAATGGGGTGAAGCACGGTAAGGCTGCTATGTCTAGTTCCTTAGTGGCAGCAAATGCTCTTTCTTTAGCCATGTTGAAATCTAGTCCATATCTAGATAGCTAGGGTACTAATCTCCCTAGGGAGTCCCACAATACTTAATGCCCTCCACCGCTAGAGTGGATCAAGATTAATGTGGATGCTTCATTGTTGAATTCAAATCGTGTTGACATTGAGGGAATTTTCAGAGATTGCAAAGGTAGACTTCTTCTTGCCTTTGGGAAGAATATAGTACACTGGGATGTCGCACAACTTGAGATGGAGGCTATTATAGCAATAAGGGACTTCATTCAACGTTGGATGATTGAAAGTAAAGGACTTATCATTGAGAGTGATAATCTCAATGTTATTACATTCATTCAAGATTCTTTGAAGAAAGTAAAGTGGCATTTGGAGAATTGGCCGGTCAAGGAGCTATTCTTCCTCAATGATTTCAATAAAGTCATTTTTCATCATGTTAATAGAGAATGTAATAAAATAGCTGATTTTTGTGCTACTTTAGCATTATATGGTAGTTTTACTTTTGATAGTTTCTCTTTTGATAACATTCCGTCCTCTTTGCTAGATTTAATCAAGGAGGAATGTTACCCTTTTATCAATTGTAATTAGTTTCTTTGTCTTCTTTTAATGCATAATTGCACTTTTCAAAA
>NW_021319127.1:5322482-5339756 GCF_001605985.2 Dendrobium catenatum
CATGCTGATACTGTGCGGCCTGCTGCTGAAGATGAGTATCAATTTGATCAAAGCGTTGATCAAAATGAGTCTCTAAGCGATCAAATCTTTGAACCAAATCCTAGTAATTTGGTTCATTGGCAGGTGCAGGTGCAGCATCTGGTTCTTCCTCTGTATCACTAATGACATGAGTTTTACTTGGTTCTTCTTTGAAGATTGCTCTAAATGATCCGTCGTTGTAGTAGAGCGGTTCTTCAAACTCTTGATCAAGATGAACCAAATTGTATTTTTTCTCCAGAATGTAGGCAACAAGATATCCTAAGGCGATGTTCTTCTTTCTCTTATGCTCTACATATCCATTTTCAGACAACCCATAAAGATAGTCAAGGATAAGTTGGGTTTCATCTATAGGTTCTTTAGTCATGATCAAGAAAGTCACCATAGTAAGAAGAGGGGTAATGTTGATCCTATAACCAACTTTAGGAATTATGGAAGCTCTAAGGACATGCTGAATGATTCATGCATTACGAACTAGACCGGATACTCTAGCCATATGTTCGTTCACATTGTTCCCTCTTATCAATTTATTAATTTCAGACCAAGAATAATCATGAGTGTTGATCAAATGATGGGCTCTAGCTCCCTCTATCCTTAAGTTCAAAAAGGCTCCTAAGTCGTGCTTGGTGACTTCAACTTTTTGTTTGATGACATAGGAATAGATTGTAGAGTGGTCAGAATTAAAAGACATGTTGGAGAGAAAGAAGTGAAAGGTTTTCTTATTATAGAGATGGACGAAGGTAAAAATAAAATCAAATTTAGTTGAAGAAAATAAGTTCATTACCTGAAAGGTAATTTGTTCTTGGATTAGGATTCTTGAGGGTGTGATCTTCGCAGAGGCAAACCTAGGAAAAGATTACTCATTTGCTTTAGAAAGAAAATTTTCAGAGGAATTTCTACGTGGTTTCTTTGCTAGAACGTTTTGCCTCTGACTTGAGCTCGCCATTTGCAAGAAGATCTAGAGTACGAAAGAGATTGAAAGTGAAGTTTTGAGTGTGACTGTTGAGTTCAAAAGCCCTTCTATTTATTGAAAATGATACGTTCGTATCAGACGAAAAAATTTCGTCCCGTATGAAATTTTCAATTCGTCCTGTACAAAAAAAATTTGTTTGGACAATCCAGAGCATCAAAATGAAACAGCTTTTCATAATCAACACAACTTACGAAGCGTCCTTTTGTATAGACTTTTGTCCAGTCTGATCGTATAGACGAACACGTGTTCATCCTGGGACGATCAGAACTTATGTCGTTTTAATGGTAGTTGAAACCGTCCCCTACATTGACGGATCATAGGCAACGAGTGAGCCGATCATATTATGAATAGAATAAACATTCAAGTCTTTTGATTCATATATAGCAGTGACTTTGTCATCAAATTTATCAAGTAGAAAACATAAAAATTTATTGACCATTTTTTAAGTTTAAAAGTTCTCTACCTAAAGCATGCGATGACATCACAATCTTAATAAACCTAGTATACATATTTAAGGTAGTCTCATAAGATTTCTTGTGAAACAGTTCATAGTCACACAATAATGTGTTTAATATAGTTTGTTTGACTTTACTACTTCCTTCATATGTAATGCATAATTTATCCCAAACTTCCTTGCCAGTTATAAAGGGATAGATAATCATATAATCTTTAGAAGTTAAAGCATAAAAAAATAATTCAAGCATTTAGCATTTAATTTAACATTGATTTATTTAATTCAACTCTACTTAGTAAAAGGAATATTAATTTTGACTCCATCTAAAACATGCGACAGTACATAATAACCATTTTGAATCATATGCCAAATTCAAAAATCAATTGATTGCAAGAAAGTAGACATGTAAAATTTTCAAAAAAATAAAGAAATATTTTTAAATAAAGGTGATCACATGATTGAACAGCCTCCTGCGTGTTACGACTTCCAAAGTTAGCCATAGATCATTTTTTCAAAAAAAATCTATTTTTTTTAATCTCGCTCTGATACCACTTGAAAATTAGAGAAGATTATAAGACCTTAAGGAACTAGCTTGAGGCTCACTAATAGAAAAGTAAATAGTACTATCACTTGATGGGAAAGCTAGTACAATTATCAAAAGTTATAAAGATGGTGAAGATAATCTAATCATTACAATATAAAATTAATCATAAAATTTCAACCAAGTAATTATAATAGAAAATAAAATGCAAAATAATAAATTTTATAGTGGTTCGGTCAAACCATGACCTACGTACACTCCCAGAAGTCACCTACTCCAGGCATTGCACTAAATTTATTAGTGACTCTTCTTTAGCCCCCACAGCTTGGCGAAGAAGCCCTTACAAACTCTCTTCCACCAACTTAGTGCAG
The DNA here is from genome assembly GCF_001605985.2 of Dendrobium catenatum. Taxonomy (NCBI): domain Eukaryota; kingdom Viridiplantae; phylum Streptophyta; class Magnoliopsida; order Asparagales; family Orchidaceae; genus Dendrobium; species Dendrobium catenatum. Next base: position 5,324,858 of record NW_021319127.1, read on the forward strand.
TAAAGGACTGTACACCTTTCACAAGAAGAGAACCTTAACTCCTTTTTACCTTCCTTAGTGAGGCAGAGAACCTGGACTCCTTTTCACCCTCCTGGTGAGACAAATAACCTTGAATCACTTTCACCTTCCCCGGTCCTTTAACACCAAAGTGACTTCTTCTTTGCAAAACTCCCCTCAAGACAAACATTAAATATGATGGTACTAAGATGCAAGCTTGCTAGAGCCACCGTGTGAAAGCCCCTCCATACTCCCTTAAACCTCATAAGGGTCATCTTATTCTCAAACTCCACCCTTTCCTCTCTCCCTTTCAAGGCCCTCTCTTTAAGTTTTCTCTTAAAGAACGAAGACTCAATGCATATAAAAGACTCTTACAAAGTCTAATGAGAAAGCTTAATTAGAGGGCTTCAAAAAATACTTAAAAATCATTTTATCCATTATAGATCATATAGTACTATCACAGGATTGCCTAGTACGATGTGTAGAATTTGACATGTTAGTACTATATTATCACCTGTTAGTGCAGTACGAATAGATCAATTTTCATGTTAGTACTATACGATCAACAATATGAATAGTTCAACTTGTCAGTTATCACAACACGATCATTAGTATGAATAATCAATCATATAGTATGAATAGTTTAACTAAAATGAAATTTGTCAAGGATAAATCATGGGACAACCAAATCCATCTCTATTGATCATACAGTAGAATCAGTTCATATTGTATAATAAAAATATTAAAATTAAGCAGATATAGTTGATTAATCACAAGATTAAATTAAATAATATTTTAAACATCATATAGTGTGATTTATTTTGTATAGTATGAATAGAATAACTTTTTAAATTCAATTTTTTTCTTAATTTAATGAGCGGTGGAGTTTTTAATTATAATAGATCATCCAATATGATGTATTGTTCATATTGTATAATTAGTTATATTTTAAAACTATTTTTAGAAAAAAAAAATAATTTTATTAATTTCTATAACACCGGATTGCACAGCATGATCCATATCATATATAGTTTGATGTATAAAAAATTAAAATATTTAAAATTTTTTTTCCTCCCCTTTTGTGTGGGTGTGCACGATCACTAGACTAGCATACACTCATATAAGACTTGACTTATGAAATTAAAAATAAATAAATAAAAATTATAGACTCTTTTAGCTTAACCTACTCTATCCCATCTTGAGCCCTGAATCTTCAAATATGGTGCATATTATACATGAAATGTTAGTTAACACACAAACAAATATGTTCTAAAAATACTAGGAGAAATAAAGAGGCAATTGATAATATTTCTCATCATCAAAATCATAAACTCAGGAGATTGAGTTGCAACACTAATCATATAAAGGTCTCTAATCAAGTGGTTTTTGAGGTGGTCGAAAGCAATGGTGAAGTGAGGCAAACTTATCACTAATCTAAGCACAATCAGCCTCATGCTGTTATTGAATCTATTATTGTTGCTACTGTGATTGGTATTACATTTTATCTTAATGTGTAGAATCTTATATGTGTGTCTCTAAGGGCATATCTAGTCAGTCAAAAGCTTGAAAAGAGCATCATAAGATTATGGTTGGTAAGCTGGTGCTAGTGCTAGTGCCTAGGCTATCTCTTTTGCTCCCCTATCTCCTCTTGCTCGAGCCCTGACGCATAATATAACTCATGTTGTATGTCAATATAAAACAAGTAAAAGGAGATATCAAACCAAATTAGGAGGTGATCAATTGATTCAAGGCATGCCAAACCATATTTGGTGTCTAAGACATAGGCTATAACATATCCTAATGCAAGATTTTGCTTATGTCGGACCCTAAGATCTCTAATACTATCAGGTTTTTAATATAGCAAATAATCATGTCTTCTTTCACTGAATACAATCCCATCATAATAAAGTAGGTGATGATTAATATGAGAGGCATGAAGTTAACCCTATCATCTATTTTGGGAATAATTGTGTTCCTAAGAATGTGTTGGATAATATGTTCATATTTAATAAGGGTGCTAACTAATGAAGGTGAATATTCACTAGAATATTTCTTATTGTGAGATTTACTTGTGCACAATTATAGTCACTTGTAGAGGCTTGGTGTGAGGTTTTTTTCTAGTCATAGAAAGACACAAAATTTCATCAAAGTCCTAGTAGGTAATAGCTACAACTTATCAAATATCTATAAGATTATAGCATGCCCTTGGAGTTAATTTTAAGACTTATGAAGAATTCAAATAAAATCTCATAATTAAATGGAAATGTTATGGTGAGTAAAAGATGGAGATTTGTGCCAGCAAAAAAGATTGGGTACCTAAAAGTTTATTTTCTATTGATTTCAAAATTTTGAGCCGGTAATAGTGACAACCTTATACTAATGATAGGCTTCTTCATATTCTACCTCTAGGAACCTATCATATATATGAGACTGGGAAAAACTTGTAAGAGCTCTATAATAAATTTCTCCAGCCATCGGGACATAAAGAAAGGGTTATAAGGATAGAATATTCAATTCCTTCAGCTATAAAACTTGGGCAATACAGCTACCTATAGTTTTACATTCTTCTTTAGAATTTTTCTTTCAACTAGACCATGAAACTAAGGATTATCTTATGCATGGAAAGTACTAGATGTATTTTTCCTATTTACTCTACACCATACAAAGTCTATGTCTAAATTTCTTATAATATCAGAAATGGTGATATGTTTATGATATTATATGCCTAAATTTTAGGTGCCTATCAAATATCTAAAGATTAATTTCAAGGCAGTCATATGAGATTCTTTTAGATCAGCTTGAAATCTAGCACATAGCGAACACTAAATATAAAATATGGTCCGCTAGAAATCAAATAAAGTAGTGATCCTATGATTCCTTTATACTTATTCTAATCAACTAATATTCCATCAACATCCTTATCTAGTTGGATGGTTAAGCTCATTGGTGTATTTATACTTTTTAAAGCTTCCATATCAAATTTTTTCAAGATCTCATTAATGTGTTTAGTATGACTATCGAATGTACCATCTTTCATTTGCTTTATACTAAATTTAAGAAAATAGGACATCTCTTCCATCATTTCAAATTTCTTACCCATAGTAGCTAAAAAACTCATTACAAAGAATTTCATTCTTAGATCCAAAAATTATATCATCAACATAAATCTACAGTATGAGTACATCATCTCCTATCTTCTTAAGAAATAAAGTGATGTCTACATTACTCTTAACAAAGAATTTATCTAGAAGAAAGTTGCTAAGCCTTTCATATCTTACCCTAGAAGCTTGTTTCAACTTATATAAGAATTTCTTAAGTTTATGGGCATGATTAGGGAATGAGGAAATTTCATATCTTGGGGGTTATTTTACATAAACATCTTCTTTGATAACTCCATTTAGAAATGCACTCTTGACATCCATTTAGTATAATTGAAGACTCTAAAATATGTAAATGCTAAAAGGTCTATAATGGCTTCTAACCTAGCTATAGGGGAAAAAGTCTCCTTAAAACTAATACCTTTTATGTGGCTATACCTCTTAGCTACTAATCTGGCCTTTTTTTTAATCACTAACCATGGGTCATTCAACTTGTTTTTAAAAACTAATTTACTGCCTACTATACTTTGATCCTTAGATCTTCTAACTCCCATACATCATTCTTAATGAATTGATTCAATTCTTTTTTTTTTTTTTTTTTGGCTAAGATCCAAAATTAATCATTCAAGGTGTGATCTACACTAGTACTTCTATCTTGGAAATAAATGCAGTAGGACTGGCTTCTTTCCTAAGATCTTACCTAGTTCTTATCCTTGTAGTTGAATCTTCTAAGATAAGCTCTCTAAGATGACTAGAAGAATATCTTCAATCTCTAGGCAAAGAGTACTGAGATTCTTCTCTATTAGTTAGAATAAGGTTCCCATAATAACTATCTAAACAGGATATAGAGATACTCCAACAACAACAACAACAACAAGCCTTTATCCCACTACGTGGGGTCGGCTACATGAATCCTTTTTCTCTATTGTGTCCTATTAAAAGTCAAACTCTCTACTAACAGCTAATACAAAGCACAGCCATCCAACAATAATATGAAGAGGTATCGCGAAGAAAGGGTAACCTTGGATTCATTACAAAAGAGACAAAACCCATCTAGCAACCCTAAAAGGCCAAAAAAGCATATGAAAACATCACCAAAAGTAGCAGATAATCCACCCCAAAATTATTACAATTAATCTAATTTTGTCAAAACCAACATAGCAGCAACACAATAAGACCACAGTCAAAGGAATAAACAAAATATAAAACAATCCAGCTCTGGGAACCATAACTATAAACACAATAATCCAGGAATTGGATGAGGGAGCCCACAAAAAAATCTAGGCCAAATGAGCTCGGGAACATAAACCAATATCCACCATCATTATCAAAACCCAAATTCCACTCAATTCTAAACCTATCCTTGTTCATGCATAAATAGATGCAACAGAGTTGAGTAAAAGTTATTAAATATAGACAATAGGCCATCACAACCAATTTAGCTATAGAATTACATTTCAAGATCCAAAAGTTAAGCTAGCAGAGATAAGTAGATAGATAATAACAATCAATACCATCCAAAAAAATCCAACCAAAAGCCCAACCAATAAGCCGACACCACTAATCCATAATTCCCTAGGAATACAACCAGCTAGGCTAAACAATACCAGCACCCCCTAAACTATAACCAAAGCAACCAACCCAAAAATAGGCTCCCAAGAAAAGAAGAGCAATAAGAGGGGTTTAAATTAGGGTAATATCAATTTCAACCATTGCTCAGTCCCAAAGCAATAAAACATCAATCAGTGCATGACATAATACAATGCCAAAGACCAAAGCCACACACCAAATAACTAAGAAAAAACACAACCATAGTAAATAGACCAACTAGAAAAAAGGCAGGGAATGATAGAGCCAAAAGTATCTAAATTCTAACATAAGTTAAGCCATTTTATCCAACCTAAAAATACCTTTCATTAGATTAGGTAAATTGGTAACAGTGGAATCAGTAAGATCATTCAAATTACAACCCAAATTAGCAAAAAAAAAAATCAGCACACAAGTTACAATCCCTATAAACATGAGTAATAGTAAAGTTAACAAAAATTAAGAGTTAATTAATTTTACATATAAGTAGAAAATAAACATATTACAAATACTATCTGCTTGCTTCATAAGAAAATGGATATTGGAGATGGAATCCATCTCAATCCAAATATTAGTAATACCAAGAGAGATACAGGCTTTAAGACCATTTAAAATAGTAACAAGCTCAGCTGACACCACCCAGTAGTTCTTCAATGGTGGCAAAGGCCATAACCATATTACCTTGTGCATCCCTAATAATACCACCACTCTCATAAGAGCTGTTCTTCACTACCCCATCAACATTTAACTTAGAAATATAATGGAGAGCTTTGATCCAATAACCAATTTAGGTTCATTTAAAGTGCTTCTTTCATACAGAGATATACCAAAATTATGAGCACAAAAAAATAATTCTTAAAATTTTTGGAAGACATAAGGTTGACAACGAAAAGACTGCACACTATATCTTTGGTATTCTAAATAATAAGGTGGGAGTCCATCTTACAATTATTGAAAATAGAGTTGTTTCTAGCTAGCCGTAAAAACAACAATATTAAAAAAGGAATGACATTTTAAATATGCCTTTTAGAGTTAATGAACAGGGAATCAAGCAAAGTGTTAATAGAAATATGAGCACTAAACTTGTTTAACCTGATAATATCATCAAAATGGGACTTGATTTTAACAGCAATTAGACAGAAAATAAAGACATGATGCATATTTTCTTCATTGAAGCAGCATTGACACTTTAAAGTAATAATAAAATCTCTCTTTCTCAAATTATCATCAGTGGGAATATAATTATGCATGATTCTCTAAACAAAAATAGAAATAGTCTTAGGAATATTTTTATGCCAAATCATGGAGTAAGTTTTTTTAACATCAATCTTCTCCCTAAACTCATGCCAAGCCTCTTTTAAGGTAAACATACCATTGTAAGATGAATAACATAATAATAAGTCCTCAGAATCATTATTAATAGCCAAATTCAAAATTCTAATAATAACAATTTCAAGAATGATATCAACCAGTTTATTGTAATCCCACCTGTTATCAGTAATAAAAGCATCTACTTTAGTAGCACCCGTAGAAGAACAATAAATCAAAGACTTAATTTATTGACCATCAAGCCACTGATCTTGACAAAAAAGGTTAACTTTACCCATACCTCATTTGACATGGTGTTTAGCACTCCACTTGATATTACGTAGTCTTTTCCAAGCCTTTGAGTCACCATTATCATAAAAAAACATAGTAGGATGCTTACCAGCATAATATTTCTTAGTCATGAACTTGGCCCATAGAGAAAGTTTAATGAAATTAAACCAGTGTTTATAAGAAAAAGTATAAGATAAATCCCACATATTCTTTTAGCCGAAAGCCCCTTCTTCAAGGACACCATAACAGTTGTTCCAAGAGGACCAAATAACTTTAGAATTTATATTGGAACCATACCAAAAGAACTTATTAATTAATTTCTCAAACCTATTACACAAAGTATGGGTAGGTTATAGAGTTTGAAAATATACATATGTAATGAGCAAAAAACACTTTTAATTAGAGTAAGTCTACCTCCAAAGCTAAATAAAATAGAATTCCATGAATATAGTTTATTGTGCATAATAGAAATAAGATCATAAAAAAGAAAAGTCTTTTTCATACCCTTTTAAATAGGAACCCCAAGGTACTTAATAGGCAAAGAAGCTTTGAAGAAACATGTACTATTCTTAATGGAAAGCATCCTATCATGAGAAATCTTATTAGAAACAATAAAAGAAGAGTTTAAGAGGGAAGTAAGGGATATAAAAATTGGGATGGTGTAAAGAAATTGAAAGAATTCTGGTTATTTAAATAGAATTGGTAGGATCGTACAGTACGATCATGAGATCATACTGGATGATCTAGTACAATCAATTGTTTTAGATGATCAGATAAAAAGGGTGATCTTATCATATAGTACTATCAAAAATTTTACTTGGCAATTAAATTCAGGGTGATCGTCCCAAGGAGTCAGCCTATATGATCATTTACTTTTAAGTTTATACAGCACGAACATGTGGATTGTATTATATGATGTGGTAATAAATATAATACTTATTGTTAAAGGAAAATAAAGTGTATCAAAAATCAAAAGATGTGCAAAAAGCATCAATCAAATGACAAGAGGCATAAAATGAGCCCACTAAAAGTAAGTTTTCTTCTCTTTCAAACTTTTAAATCTTAGAAAAATTCATATGACACCTGATATTTATAAGAACTTGTATTCAAAATTCATGATTGTGACTAATTACTTTAGTATACTATTATATAAGATATTTTTCTGGAACCAAGTTTTGAATGGATCTCTTTTTCTTATCCAATTGATTTTCTTAGTTAGATCTTTATTTTCAAAAGATTGTCAAAAGATCCAAAAGTATATCATCAACATAGATTTGAATAATGAGTAACTCATCTCCTACTTTCCTAAGAAAAAGAGTGGTGTCTATGCTCCGTTTAGCAAACTCCCTCTCTAGTAAGAATGTGTTAAGCCTCTCATACTAAACTCTAGGTGCCAGTTTTAATTCATATAAGGCCTTTTTTAATTTGTAAACATGATTCGGAAATTAGGAACTCTCAAAACTTGGGGGTTGCTCTAAAAACACATCCTCTTTTATTATCCCATTTAAAAAGTAACTCTTGAAGTCCATTTGAAAAAGCTTAAATCCCTTATAACAAGCAAAGGCTAGTAGCACTCTAATGGCTTCCAATCAAGCTACAGGGGAAAAGGACTCCTTAAAATCAATCCCTTCTATTTAGTTATCCACCTTAGCCACCAATCTCACCTTATTCTTAACCACCACACCAGAATAATTCATTTTATTCTTAAAAACCCATTTGGTTCTAACTAGACTTTGATTCTTAGGTCTTTATATTAACTCTGAAACATCATTCCTCATGAATTGGTTAAGTTCTTATTGTATAGCTAACATCCAGAATTTGTTAGAAAGGCTTGATTGATGTTGGTGAGTTCAGTCATTAAGATAAAGGCAGAGTGGTTCACTTCCTTCCTAAGTCTAGGCCTAATTCTAACACCTTCAGAAGGGCCTCCTAAGATTAGTTCTTTAGGATGACTTAAAGAATATCTCCAATCTCCAAGAAAAATTTGTCTAGGTTCTACCCTTTCCTCTAGATTTACATTTTCTACTCCTTTGGTAATCTCACATACTCCTTCAATGTTTTGGGGCTCTACCCTTTTTCTCAAATTTTCAACTCATTAGGTAATCTCTCTAACTTCATCTTCATCCTCAACTCTAGACTTATTAGGATCATAATCATTAAACACTACATGAGTAGTCTCCTCCACTACCAATATTCTCTTGTTAAATACCCTAAAGGATTTTTCCATACTTGAATATCCTAAGAATACTCTTTCAATAGATTTTGGATCAAATATTCCTAAGGGTGACTTCCCATTATCAAGAATGAATACCTTACAACCAAAGACATGGTGGTACAAAAGGTTGGGTGTCCTATCCTTAATGATCTCATAGTATATCTTATCTAGTTTGGCTCTAACATTCACCCTATTCAACACATAATAAATTGTGTTTATCACTTCAGCCCAAAAGTATTTTGGAAGTGAATACTTAGCAAGCATGGCTCTAGTGGCCTCAACTAAGGTTCTATTCTTCCTTTCAGCTACCCCATTCTACTGAGGGGTCCTAGGAGCTGAGAAGTTTTCACTAATCCTTTATCCACATAAAAGTCTCCAAATCTCTCACTTTCAAACTCTCCACCATGGTCGCTATGGATGGTCAAGATCTCACACCCTAGTTTTTCTAAATCCAGGTGATGAAGGATCTAAATTCATCAAATGACTCACTCTTATGTGACAGAAATTTAATCCAAGTGAACCCCGAGTAGTCATTGGCAATCACAAATCCAGGATGATAAGAACATCATCCTCTATGAATAGTTCAAAATTATACATATCATCCAGCACATAGTTCAGGAAATCTAGAAGATCCATGATGGATGATGAAGAAATATAATTGACCATTCAGGATGATGCTTGGATCATCCTGTATGATTAGTTTAAAATTAGTGATTATTATCTAGAACATAGTTTGGGTTATCTAGCAGAATCATCTAGACAACGAAGAATTATAACTGATCATCTAGCACATAGTTCGGGACATCTAAGTGATTCAGGAGAAGATTAAGGTTTTTCTTACCAATCATCTAGGATAATCATGCAATCATCCAAGATCATATGATTGAGTAATCTAACCTTAATTACCTAACTAATTTGTGCATGATTATAATGAATAATCCAAGAAGATATGGGATCATCCAGTATAATTTTTAAAAATAATATTTTGCCTAAATGAGTTTGGTTGCTGAGTATTTTTTATTTGAGCATATCATCCAAGATGATGTGATGATCATCCAGAATAATTTTCTTAATCCAGATAACTTAACATAGATGCCTTAATTAGGTTTATATTTTAACTGATCTTTCAGAATAATTTTGGATCATCTTGTATGATATGATCAATAACAAAAAAACTCTTAAACTTATAGAATTTTTTCCTCTGAGTGTATGTGTGTAAGGATACTTAGTATTAGGGTCCACCTTATTATATTTGACTCAAAAAGAAGTAAAAATAACTGGAATTAAAGTTACAGACCGACTTAGTCCTAATCTACCCAATCTTGAGTTACTTTTAATTATAATTGACCTTGTGGACCTGAGAAGTTAGTAGGTAGGGCAACCAAAATAAATGTGTAGTAATAACAATAGTAGAGAAATATGAATGCCAAGAATGTTTATTATCATCAAAACTATAATCCTTGAATCCAGATTTGCAACAATCTCCCCCTTTTTTATGATGGCAAATATTTGTTAGGAAATTTCAAATCAAGCATATTAAAAAAATGAAACATAAAACAAAGGAAAATAATATAAACAAAGCAATGAAAATTTTACTAAAATAAGCAAACAATACAATAATAATAACACTAAATGATACAACAATAATTAATACTCCCCCTTTTAACATCAAAAAAAGGAGGAAACAAAAAAAATACAAAATAGAACATCATACAAAAATTTACATCAGTACAAACATCACACAAATACATCAAGCAAACTACAGGTATAAGGGACCCTAATCAGGTGAAGGTGGTGGTGGTGGTAGCTAAAAGAAGCTATAAATAGAAGAAGACTGCTCCCCAAACAAGACCATATCATGGTCGTACTACTGCTATTGTTGAGCCACATGTGCATTGAAATAATTAACATCTTATGCATGCTACTACTCTTGTGCAATGACGTAGAAGTCAAACTTGGCCTCCCATTGGTCAAACCACTCTACCAACTAATCCAGTTGTTGCTGTTGGTGGATAGGAAAATATACAGGAATAGCCTCTTCCTATGCTCCCTTAACCTCCTCATGCTCTAGGTGGAGGCGAATGCTATGAAGGACATGGAAGGAGTTGTTGGTGTAGAAGGCAGGTTAGTAGATGATGTGTCTTGAGGCCAGATTGAGTTTTCTTTTGTGTCATGAATTCCTAATACTAGTCAAATGCTCAATATAGCAAAAAGGAAGATCCAAGGCATTGAAGTCCTTATATGCCATTATGTAATAGGTGGTGATGGAGAATAAGGGAGAGATGTGAACATGATCACCAGCTTTTGGGATCGTAGAGGTTTAAAGGACGTGTTGAAATATTGTAGCATCTTTACTAAGGAGCTTGAGGCACCATTATGGTAGGTGGCACTAGTGTTTCTTAGGAATTGATTGATAGGATTCCAGTTAAACTCATGATCTAAATATAAGATATGAAGCTTGTATCTAGTGGTAAAAAGATTGAGAAGTTCGTGATACTCATGGTATGTGATTTCTACAGAGCGTTTATGAACATAGGATTGAAGTGTAGTGTATGTCGAATTAATCCTCAGGCTAGGAAAAAACTCATAAATAAGTTTGGAATTAAAGGGGAAAGTAAGTGTTAGAATAAAGGTGAGAGTAGTGTGGTTGAACAGATCTAAGACCTGAAAATCTTGGAAGTTATGATTCCAACAGTTTTTTAGCAAAGATAGGCAGCTTGATCACTCGCCTTAGTGAATTGAAGGTCGATAATTACCCTCAAGGAGCTTCCAATCAACATTCTGGAATGCTTGCCATTAGCCATTGAAAGTATGAGGGAGAGGAAGTAAGGATTGAAGAAAGTTATTATGAAAAAAATGTTTCAAATTTGCTATTTATAAAGAGTCGACCAAATTATCTTCGACAATCATGGAATCATCCAAGATGATCATATGCAATAATGATGTCCAAGAAGATTGGTCAAAAAGGCAATCATATTATCCTGGATGATTAGACATCATTCAGGATGATTAGACATAGGCAATCATCCTGAGGAGTTAGCCAGTACAATCTTTGACTTAAAGGATTAGCCTAGACAAATAGGTGGATCATCAAGAATGATCAAAAATAATTGATCATACTGAATGAATTTAAAACGTCTAACCATTTTTTCCATGTGGATCATCTAGGATGAATATACGGGTTGTTCAGGACAATCATTAATAATTGATGTATAATTTGATCGGATCGCCCATCATAATGTGGATCATCCAGGATGATCTCAAGTAATAGAGTCAAATGAACTGTCATATGGATGATGAAAGGTGAATTGATGATATCATCCAGGATAGTAAGAATATCTTCTATGAAGATGTGAACAAAAAATGAAAATTTTGAATATGGAAGAGTTGATCAGAATAGGCCCCAAAAAATAAAAAATAAGCAAAAAGTAAAAAAGGAAAACAACAAAAAGATGATAAAAAATTTAAAAATATTACAAAAGTAAGTTTTTTTAAATCAATGCTAGATAATAATAAATTTTCCTTATGATTGGATTAAAAATTAGCAAAAATGAATTAACATCGCCAAAATCTAAAAAATGATAAAACAATTGATCTTATTAACCCTAGCTTGGACTTCTTACAAGGAAAACCATATTTTAAAAACAAAGAATTAATTAAAAAAAAAACAATCGGATAAGAAAAGTTATGTTCAAAACTTCAATCTAGAAAAGTATCTTATAGAATAATATAGCAAAATAATTAGTCACAGTCATGCATTTCAAAATCAAATCTTTTAAAATATCAAGTGTCGCATGAATTTTTCTAAGATTTAAAGGCTTGAAAGAGAAGGATGCTTGATTTCTTGTGGGTTCATCTTATTCCTCTTATCAATTGTTTGTCGCACTTTGCATGGATGATTTAGATCATCCAAGATGATCAGTTATGATCATGAAAATAGCCACCAATCATAATTTAGAAAAGATTTAAAATTTCTTTTTTATTATAATCACCAGGATGATCTACATCTTATTAGACGATCTATGACAATCATGCATAAATTGATTCTATAATTAAAGGACTAATTTTGATTAAAGTACTCGATCAAATCGTACAAGATGATTTTAAGATTATACTGGATGATATGTATAAATTTGCACTGATCAAACTGGACTAGGGGTGTAAACGAGTCGAGTCGAGTCGATTTTTGGCCCTTATCGAGCTCGGCTCGTTAGATAGAAAGCGAGCTCAAACTCGAGCTCGAGTCGAGCTCGAACTTGAGCTCGTGTCACTGTTAACGAGCTCGAGCTGGCTCGAGAGCAGGCTCGCCAGCCATGGGCGGAAAGTTTTAAATTTAGGCGGGATTTTTAAAAAATTTTAAAATTAGGCGGGATTTTTAAACTTTAAGCGGGATTTTTTAAACTTAAACAAATTTTTTATAAAAATATGAAATATTTCACTTTTAAATAAAATTTAGGTGATTATTATACAATTTTTTAATATTTAAATTTATTTTTGGATATAACTACTTGGTTGAAAATATGTGATTGATTTTATGATGTTTTGATTATATATTTGCAGACATCGGAAAAGCTTTAAGAAGTGGATTTTTCTTTTTGTTGAAAGAAAGTTTCTTAATATGTAATTCACCCCCCCCCCCCCCCCCTTTATACAGCCGGGGCAAAATTTTCCCCCCCCCCCCCTCTTGATTAGCCTCGGGACTAATTCTTTAGGGTTTAACACCCCTCATGTTCTTTCAGTATGATACATATCATATAGTACAATTAATGCAAATTTTGAATTTTAAAATATTTCATGAATTATGATTAGAGGTTAGGATCTTGATTTCAATTGATCATCTTGTACGATCTGGATTGTACATTATAATTAGTTCAAATTGCTTTAATTATCATAATTAGTCGTTTTAATAATTTTTAATTAGCTGATCATACAATTGATATAGATCATATAATATAATTAGTTTAGAAAGTTATACTACTAATTTTCTCACTATCTCACTCACTTGAGTGTGTGTGTGTGTGCATGGTCACTAAGTTTAGTATCAACCAAATACATAATTTAACTCAAGAAATATAGAAAAAAGAAGAATAAAATTACAGACTCTTCCAATCACTTTAACCCTATTCTACTCAACCTTGAGATGATCAGTTTTGTACAATGTATGGTGGACCTAAAATATTAGCGAACAATAAAAGCGGATGTATAATAATAGCAATTAATAGGAGATAGTATTGTAAGGAATCCAATAATATTTATTATCATCAAAATCAAAAGACTTAGATCCAGATTTGTAACAAAGTGGAACATTTTTTTATTAAGTTTTCACCAGTTTCTTTCCCTGAACAATAGCTGCTAATGATGTTGACTTCTTCTCAATAATCTGATGTGATTTTTCTGCCTTTCTTTCCTCAAATGGATCTTTCAAGAAGGTAAATAAGAGGCTTCTTTTGGTAAGTTGTTTACCTTATTTTATAGCTTTTCAAAGGTTTTAATGGTAAACCCTTTCAAAATAAATTCAATAGGACCATGGATGTTTTTCAATAGAACCTAATGCATGTTGATCTAATAGCTTTGCCTTTTATTTCATAAACAAATTCTTCCATCAGAATGTAATCCACTAAAGACTCATCAAGCTTCTGCTTTTCACCAACAAAATCTCCCACGATAATGTGGTGTTGAGACCCAATAAATCTTTTCAGAAATAAGCCTTCCAACTCACTGAACGTTATACTAACCCATTGGGTAGACTATCATACTGTTGCAACCCATGACCCCGAGTTTGAGATTTTGATGATGTCAAATAATGAGTGTTTTGGAACAGCTTTTCATTGAATATTATTTTATTTTCTATTTTCCTTGAGCACTAACATTTCAGGAAGATCACAAGTGACTCAGGAAGAAAGAAAGACTCAAGACCGAGTAGATTAGGAGTATGAGTCAAACATTGTATTTTCCATTTATTGTATTTTTACTTTATTGAGGCTGGCCACAAAATGCATAAGAGTAAGAGCAACCATGAACACACACAGGGGGAGAGTTTTTTTTTAACTGCAAAATGTAATTAAAATTCTTCTCTGGAGATCGTACTGTACGATTTTATTTCGTACCGTACGATCCAAGCTATGTGGACAATTCTGTGAATAGATCGTACTGTACGAATTCTTTCGTACTGTACGATATGTTCAGATCCAAAACCCTAGCCGTGATTTAATTTAAGTAAGTGATTTTACGCCGCTCGTACTGTACGAACAGGTTCGTACTGTACGAACAGGTTCGTACTGTACGAACAGGTTCGTACTGTACGAACAGGTTCGTACTGTACGAACAGGTTCGTACTGTACGAACAGGTTCGTACTGTACGAACAGGTTCGTACTGTACGAACAGGTTCGTACTGTACGATAC
>NW_021319127.1:5339856-5386355 GCF_001605985.2 Dendrobium catenatum
ATGCTAGTCTACACCTCTACCCGGAAGGGGGTCTCCTTAAAAATTAACTCTTAGGTGACTAGAAGAATATCTTCCATTCTCTAGGCGCCCAAAGCTTCTGAGAATCGACGTCTCCTCAAGGTCATAGTCTCTTACTCCTTGAATTGCCTCTATTTCATCATCTTCAATTTTAGTTTCTTGAGGGCATATCTGATACATCAAATACCCACATGGGTGATTCTTTCTTACTACAGGGTGTCTCTTATTTAAAAATTTATAGCCCTTACCTACAGAAGAATAGCCTAAGAAGACACCCTCATCAGGACTTGTGATCGATAATTTTCCAAGGATGGTTACCATATATTTAAGAATGAAGCACTTACACCCCAAGGACATGTAAATTAGAAAACATTGATTGTCTGAAAAGGTTTGGTTGTCCGTACCCTTAAAGGAAGTTCAATGGAGTTTTATTCAGCTTCGATTCTAAAATTACTCTGTTCAAAACATAACACTCTGTGGTTGACTGCTTCTTGCCCAAAAGTATCTAGGAAAGTTTATACTCCAAGCATAACATTGCCCTAGCCAGCTTCTAACAAGGTATATTTCCTCTTCTGCTATTTCCATTCTGTTGGGGTGTTCTAGGAGCTGAGAAATGTGCTCTATTCCTCCTTCTTACCGTCATCAGTGACAGGAATGACTCAAACCTATTTTTGGAACTCTCCATCATGATCGCTGTGGATGTTGATATTTCACAATCTAATTTTTGTTGAATCCCTTGTGGAAAAAGAAAACCTTTAAATTTCTCAAAAGTACTCATTCTTGTGTGCTAAGAATCTTACCAGTATCTTAGTGAAGTCATCTACAATCACAAATCCATAATTCTTACCCACCTGATCCGGCTGTACTAACAGGTCCAAATAAGTCCATGTGTTAGAAATCTGTGGCACTAGGAGTGATCACGTCATCTAATTGAGCTGAAGATTAGATTTGATTTGGTTTCACTTGCATTCAGCAAGCTACATCACATAAGTGATCTTGGTTGAAATCGAACTTAGGTACCCTATGTCAAAACACATCTAACTAGTTTTTTTCTGAGTGATGTTTCTAAGAGTTTTCATAACTAGCATGGCATTAGTCTCCCTATGCCAATTACCCAACGAGTCCATCAACTATTGTTTTCAACAGGCAAAATGATTTGAGTTATCTACACGATGAACGGTCTAAACATGTAAACATTGTTCATTCGTTTTTTCTTTTTCCCCCCCCTAACCTCTAAAAAATTACTTTATCAGTAAACTAATCAGGCACTATCAATAAAAATTTAACATTAAAACTATTGTCACATGTTGACTACATGCAAGTAAATTTGTTCAAACCATGAGACTAGTAAAACATTCAATTAAAATTCTTTAGCATTACCAACGGATACCTGAGCCTATCACCTTCCTGTAGTGTTGTCTCCCAACGTCTAACTTTGCCTCCAGTTTTTTGCTCCAATAGGATGAATTCTTCATATTTCCAGTCTGTGTCACGCGCGCCACTATCCATATCCACATCTCTCACTAGGTCTTTTGTGAGGCATCCTACAATTTCATTCAAAGATTAGATTTGGGAAACCCAAGTGAGTGGTGGGATTCCTCCTTATGCTTGCATGGAATGAAGATGTATGCATGCTTATGCTGTGATGATGCAGTTTGGTCTCATACTAAGTGTGGTCCTTACGGTGAATTGTGCATGTGCGGGCTATGGTGACCTTAAACATTCCACAAGAGAAGCACCTAAACCCAGGAAACGGGTTTACTAATCTATAGGGAGGTTGGTGCCTCTTCTAAAGTTTTTGTGATGTATGCTGTGTTGAGGAAGTTTTCTTCTAGGATGGCCTTACTGTGAGTGAATGCATTTCATTTTCTAGTTCTTTTATTTTTTCACCTTTAAGTTTTATTTTGAGCTGCAATCCATCAACTTCTATCAATTAGCAAGTGCACTAATGATCTACTTTCCTTAATGTCAAGTGCAGTTAAGATTTTCAAACTCATACATCCTAGCTCAATATGTGATGTTTTCAAGGATTCTATGCCTTCAATTATTCAGATATGCTCTCTTATTTAAATGCTCATACTCATCAAGAGTAACATGTGATCTTTATCTATCAGTTAATTTTCTTTAACTAAGTTAAGCATGCTCAATTGTAGGAAACTAAATTCAATATTAAGTTAGCATGCATTTTTCTTCAGTTTCCTATCGAGTCATGAACTAATTCTCAAAAATAGCATAATTCATCATAGAAAGTTGACATACCTCATCCTGATCCAATTGATCAAGGTTATCATTAGCCATAAGGACACAAATGTTGTTACCTTCCTCCTCTGCTTCTCTCTCTGATGATTCTGAGGTAGGTCGGCCCAAAGCTTTCGTGTCCTTTGTCTTTCCTCTCTTGATTTATACTTTTGTTCATCTCCTTTCTCCTTTGCTGGTTGACTCTATCAGATTAGGCAATCGGCTCGAAGGTGACCTGGCTTCCTGCACTCAAAGCAAATTGTATCAGATGAAAACCTTATTGACCTTGAGCTCTTACCTTTAATTGCCATGCTGTTTTGATGACGCTTTTGTTTTCTCTTCAGGAAATTTTGAACTGTCGGGGTCATTCAGCTTTATTTCATCTCTTTCCTCCCCTGCAGAGCTTTCACTTTCTGAGTTGGCTAGCTTTTAATGCACCGTCCGCTCCTTTTGTTTTTCACCTGCAATCACTTTGCCTTTTGGCTCACTCACTTGCTTAGTTGAAATGAGTGGACCCGAGGAGAGTTATCAATAGAATAAACATTAAGATTTTTGTGACTTCAGTGGATAGCAATTATCTAGCATCATAGGAACTAGTAGGCATCTAAGAATTTATTTACTTCTCAGAAATTTGAAATTTCTTCTACTAATGATCGCAAGGAATGTCACGAAATTTTGGTGAACCTAGTGTACATGTCAGGAATGTTTTGCTTAGGTTTCATATGGAATAATTCATAATCACTTGCAGTAGAATGTAAACCTAGAACTGTTTTACTTCGTTTGTTCTTTCGTATGTAATGCACAGTCTATCCCAATCACCTTACCAGAAGCACAAGGTGGAATACTCTCATATATCCTCAGATTTCAATCGCACAAAAAATAGTTTAAACACTTAGCATTCAGTTGGGCTATATTCCCTATCCTCATTGCTCCTATTCAATAAAACGGACAGGAGTTTTCAAACCCGATTACAATTTTAAAACGGTGCAACATACCCCATCATGTATTAACATCCACGCGATAATCTATAGATTGCAAAAATGAGCATTCTAATCTTCTGAGAAATTCAAAACGGTATGTTATCAAAAAGGGTGGAACGAGTTATTGAATAACCTCCGCAGTGTTACAATTACCAAAATTCGACATGATCGTTTTTCAAGGTTTTCTAAAACAACTATTTTTGAATAACTAGCTTGTACCAATTGAAATTACTAACGAGGGGGGGGGGGTGAATTGGTAAAAGTCTTTTTCTTAGTAAATTAACCCTAAATAAGGTTCTAATTTTTTTTTGTTATTTTTGAAAATTTTAGAACAAATTTATGCATTTTACTTTCACAAAATTTTACATGCAATAGATATGACAAATTTAAAAATGCAAGTAAAAGTATAACAACAATAAGGAAAGAACACACCAAGAATTTTATAGTGGTTCGGTCAAAAATGACCTACGTCCACTCCCGGTACTCCACTCCGGGATTTTACTATTCAAAATAGTTCTCCTTTTCCCGCCTCGGCAAGGCGGGAAGCCTGTACAAACCTCCCTTTCACAACAACGTGCGCGTGGCGGGTACCAAACCTCTGTTTTCGCGCCCTCCTGGCGAAGGCAGAGAACCTTCTTGTTTTTTCTCCTCCTGGAGAGGACAGAGAACCTCGAGGTAACGGATGTAGACGATCCTTGTCCTTGGAGATCCTCCATCAAATCCTTCTAGGGCCACAGCGAGGAGCAAGATGCAGCAAGCTTGGAGTAACCGTGTGATCTTCCCTCACACCTTTCTCCCTCACTAACTTATCCTCTCCTCCTTCTCTCTCACCTCAAAGAAATTTCTCTAGAGCTCTCTCCCTTGGAATCCATCTCTAAACCACGTTCACCGGGCCTCTGTAAAACTTTTTCAAAAAGAACTTGATTGAATATCTTAAAAAAGGCTCTAAAAACCTCTGAATTAAAAGTACTGTTACTGTCGTACGGAACGATTCAACATGTACAGTACGATCTTCAATAATCAGACGTCGTCCTGGTACGAAGATTACGATAGTTCAAAAACAATTCGTACTGTATGATATAATATCGTATGGTAACATCCAACAAGATACTTATTCGTACAGGACGATGGTCTGGACGATCGGATGTCGTCCTGTTCATCGTATGGCTCACGATGACTATTCGTATGTACGGATGTGAACAAAAACCAAGAGATCATTCCAGGATTGATATTCGGACGATCATTACTTCGTCTCTGTTCATACGTATGGTACGATCGAGTTCGTACAGTAGATGTTCAAATTTAAATTAGGGCTGGATTACATGGACTAAGCACGGGTTAATTTAAGTAAGTATTAAATGGATTCGTACAGTACGAACCTGTTCGTACGTACGAATGGCGCAAAATCACTTACTTAAATTAAATCAACGGCTAGGGTTTTGATCTGAACATATCGTACAGTATAAAAGATATTCGCTACAGTAACGATCTATTCATAAGAAGTTTGTCCACATAGCTGGATCGTACGGCTACGAACAAAAATTAGTACAGTAACGATCTTCCAAGAGAAGAATTTAATTACATTTTGCCAGTTAAAAAAAAATAACTCTCCCCCTGTTGTGTGTGCATGGTTGGCTCTTACTCTTCGCAGCATTTTTGGCAGACTCATAAAAGTAAAAAAACAATAAAATAGGAAAATCAATGTTTTGACTCATACTCCTAATCTACCCAGTCTTGAGTCCTTCCTTTCTTCCTGAGTCACGTTGTGATCTTCTGAAATGGTTTAGTGCCAGGAAAGATAGCAAAATAAAATAATGATTCAATGAAAAGCTGTTCGCAAAACACGCATTATTTGGCACATCAATCATTAAAATCTCAAACTCGGGGTCATGGGTTGCAACAATCTCCCCCTTTTTGATGATGTCAAATAATTTGTTGCAAGTAAGAAAGAAAAACATTTCTTTTATTTTTTTTGGTTTTTTTGTTTTTTTTTTTGTTTAAAAAAAAATTAAACACAAGAAGAAAAAAAAGATACTACAAGTAAGTACGAAACAAAAGGAAATACATTTATTAGAGAATCAGGTATTACAACATTACAACAAACTTCTCCCCTTTTGACAGCACAAAAAGGAGGAGCAACTAAAAGCACAAAAGCAAAAAAAGAGAAAAACTACAATGCAAACACAGATAATCTAGTAGACGGGTCCTGATCAGTTGGTGGTGGAGGTGGATTTGGCTGAAAGTATTGAAATAGAGTATCGAAGCGGTGATCAATTGCGGTAAAACGCTCTCCAAACCATTGCATATCAGTCTCGTGTTGCTGATGTTGTTCTTGAATATGCATGTCGAGACGAGTCTGCAGCTGGTCGAAGCGGGCGACTAAATCATCATTTGGGTGTGCTGGTGCAGGTGCTCGGGGTGCGGCATGGCGTCGTGGTCGAGCTGGAGCTGCGGCTGGTGCATCTTCTCCTTCTTCTTCATCAAAGACGGGTTCTTCAGGCTCATGTCCCCGATGAAAGAGGATACGGAAGGAAGCATCCGTATAAAAAATAGGAAGCATGTCGGGTTCACCAGGGTAGGATAATTGATATTTATGGTAGAGGATATATCCTATTAGGTGACCAAGAGCCAGATTCTGTTTCCGTCGAGTGGTGGGAAGACGAACAAAAGTCATGTGCCGAATATAGTTGCTAATCAAATCGACCTCATCAAACTTAATGTTGGACATAATAAGGTAGGTAGCGACTGACAAGATAGGGGTCAGATTGATGCGGTCGCCACCTTTGGGTATGATAGAGGTTCGAAGAACATGTTGAATTATACGGGCATTTCGGGTTAAGGATTGGACTAGAGGCTGGTGTTGATGAAAAATAGTATTCCTAAGGACTCTATTTACATCGCTCCAATCAAAATCATCGGTAAGAAACGAGCGAACCATGGGTCCTTCAGTGGACAGCCCAATATGTTGGGCGATGTCGGCTCTAGTTATTTCAATGGGGCGGCCACAAACACAGGAGTGAAAAGTGGTGTTATCGACGGTGTAGGTGAGGTTGGCGAGAAATTCAAAAAGAAGTTCAGAATTATATGGAAACGCTAGGGTGAGTAGGAATTGAAAGGTGGTGGAGGCAAAGAGGCCCATTACCTCGAAATTGAGAGCGGCCTGATTAAGCATCTTTGAAGGGGAAATTTTGCAGGCTTTGTATCGGTAGTAGGCTTCCTCATTCTCACTATTCAGAAAGCGATCAGGTTGACGACTGGATGAGGACGAGCTTCCGGCAGTCATCCGACCTCGTTTAGACATTGCAGGAGGGCACGAAAACGAAGTGAAGGCTGAGTGAGGAGAGGGTTGAGTGAATTGAACAGCCTAGGCAAGGGTATTTATAGGAATTTCCGTAAATCGTACAGTACGATCTTGTATCGTACAGTACGATATCCAATTAATATCTGACCTCAAATGCAATGGAAGAAAGGCATCTCACAAACTATCATAATAAAAGATCACCTATTCCTCCAACATTATAACAGCGTGCATAAAAGTGGGCCAAGTGATGTGTTAGGTTCTCTATACCACTAAACATGTTAAACAAGGTGATAATAATCCTTTTGGGTAGAGAAACAAATCAAATTCCCTTAGGCAGGGTCTACCCTTTCGAATTAATAAAGCCCTTATGCTTGGCCTAAGGCCTCCCTTATCTGGTTTTCAATCAGTTGTTTAATATCCTTCTCACTATAATAAGACTCTATACTTTTACTCTACACTATATTTCTTTCATCTAATACATATTTATCTAAAAGATGAATTATTGGCTAGGGGAAGTTGTTATGAATTGGATGTGATTTTAATATCATACTTTATATTCATGCTATCTTTATTATCATCTCATTTATCCTCCTTTCCAACCTATCAATGTGCTCATCCTTATTTTTAAGTTTATTTAACCAATTTGGGGACGGTCTATACCAACTAACTCCTCTACCTCTTCTTCCTATTGCCTAATATAATTATTATTTTTTAATGAGGATGCTCTTGTATCTATTATTAATACACTGGTGCCTAGAGTATCTTCCTCATTATAGTTTATCAAAAGGTCTTCCTCATGATCAAATGCCTCAATCAGCTCTTCCTTCTTCTTTTTCAAAATGTCCTTTATTTTTTGAATTGCATCATTTATGTTCTTTCCCTCAATAACCTTGGGATACATGGGAAGAAATTTCTTATCCCCCTTTATCATCTCAAGTTATTTCAAGTCCTTTTTTTTCTTTTATTCTCTTAATTTTCAATTTCTAAATGACTTTGTTACATTCTTTAAAGATCTCATTAACAGACTTATTAGCCATTGGGTCTTTGTCTTCTTCTTAGTTTCCAATCCATTTTTCCTTCTGATTACCCCTAGTAAGGCAATTATAATGGTGGTACCAACAGCGGGTCATTGCACTTCCTCTTTCATAAATGGTATTATAATATGAGAATTTATCCTAGTTCCAACTAACAAAATGGACAAATCATAACCTAGGAAGAGGGGCATATGGATTAATTTTGGTGATTGTTCATTTCATATTCTACAGATTTTGGTAGAGGGATTACTTTTAAGGAGAGCTAAATCTCTTATTCATAAGTACAGATCTACCCTTACCAACTGCACTGGTTGGAATGGTTGAGGAAGATTTTATAGAATATGATGTTGGTTTGCTACTACAAAACTATCTCGTTAGATCTGGCTAATGGTTCTCTAGGAACCCAGTGATATCCATTACTACATAGATGCAACTGGATGCTTATAAAAATTTTTACAAATTCTAAGGGAATGCGGAGTCAATACTTTCACTTTAGATTTCTCTGCCTTTAAAACATCCATGACCAAGTGCTGAGATATCATCCCCTCCATATGGCCAATGTATTCTTCCATAGTTTCACCCATTTGAGCAACAAATGTATTAATTATATTTCTCAAGTTCATAATTTGTTGCACCATTTCCTCATCATCAACTTTCTCTATGTAGAAGTCAAAAGGGAATGGTGAAGATTGTGCTGTCCTACAAATATCATCCTCTGCTTAAGCAGCAGAAAGGGGGTGAAAGGCGTAACTTGTGCTAAGGTTTAACTTGCGCTTAGGAGAGGAGATGTGGGAGGAATAAGGAGCTCCTCCCTAGCCTCATATTTAACATGCGCTAAGGCTTCTAATTTAGTATCATTTCAGGCTTTTGGCAGATATATCTGCCTCTTAAGCTATGCTGGATAGTTTTTATTGGCAAATTATGTTAGAAATTACTTTCCTACTTCTTTGTTAGCATTGTTAAAGGAGTGTGATCGAGTATCTATCACAAATATCCTGTTATAAATTTTCGTACAAATATAAAGTGCAACATTTCAATATATATTTTACTTATAAATGGGATATCAGAAGTTGTGTCAACTTTGAATACTATGCAACTTTCACATTCAATAGTAAATGTAGATTTTGGTTTCTATCCTCCCTAGCTAGAGGTGTAATGGGCATATGAGTAACAACGACCCTTGGGTAATCTTTACTTGGGGCATAACCATCTAATCATCAGCATTTAGATCAACTATCTTATTTCCATTTATTTACAGTCCTATAGTCTGAAAAACATTCCAAATGTGATTGTATTTCGAGAATAAATTTCCTCGATAGTGAGATCCTTGTTAAATGTAAAGATAAATATGTCAATCATTTTTTATGATTTAGAAGATAACCTTCAATAAGTCTTTTTGCAATATTTAATTCCGACAAATTTTTGAAACTCTAAAAATGAGCTGAATGTAAATTTGGAATTCTCATTGTACTCATCAAGTTACAATAAAATGTAACTACAATGTATACCAAGGATATTGGAAGATTATTTCTAAAGGAATTTTGACTTTGATTGAATTTGAGAAGTATTTTTGAGACTCTCTAGATTTCATAACCTTATTTATTGGATTTTCATTCAATATGAGGTTCCTAAAATCCACAAGGCTCGGTGGAATTTTCAAAGAATTTGCATTGCTCTCTTTTTTAACGATGAAAATGGAGTTATAAAAAATTTTCATTTCTTTAATGAAATATGATAGAAAAAATATCACGTCACTTTGAAAGTCAAACGATTTATTCCATAAAGATATTTGAACACAAAAATGGGTTTTAAGAAATGTCCTTTCTTTAGGACACTTACTAATATCATTTAATTTATTTTAAATATCATAAAAAATGCCTTAATAGCTTAGACCTTTAAGGACACTTGTTTTTCATATTATTAATAATGTTTTGAATATTTTACGGACGATACTTACATGGCAGCTATTAATAGGATACTTAAATAGTATACAGCAATTTATAAGTTTTCATATATTGCACGTTTTCGTAGGCCATTTTGCATCCTTAAATGGCCATTTTGTTGTAGTAGGGAACAACATTAATCTATCACAAGCAGTTGTAAGTTCAACCATAAACGGAGGCTTTATTTGGAATAATTTTCTTATTGTTTCTCAAAAAAAAATTAGTTCAAAATTTTATTGAATTATAATTTTTTGATTAAAAATTATTTTAAAAGACAATAAGAAAATTGTCCCAAATGAAGCCTCGGGTTCAAATTGCCTAACTTGATGACTAAAATTCTACAGTTCTAGTTCTAGATCACGCCAAAAATCTACTAAAATAAACTCAAACAATATATAAACCCATAACTTGGCTCTCTTTACAGAGAAATTAATCTATACGTAATCTCAAAAGAGAAGAACCGTCGGACTATGAGTGCACACACTGTGTACAAACAATGTGTACAAAAATTTGATACACAATTTGTACACTCATATGTCAGGACGGTTTTTCCAATTTGGACTCTGCACAGAAAAATTTATCCTCTTTACAAGCTTTACCAATTCAATTAATCAGGCAAAAAAGAGTTATACTACATCCTTAGCAGTTGTCAAATTGCAGCAACCTTTTTTTTTTCTCTCCAACACATATTTTGCCATGGTGATTGATGCATGCGGTATGAAATATGTCCTCAAGCATTAAAACATATTCTAATCAAATTTACAGGAATTTATTGTGCAATACGACGCACTTATCATGCAGCTACATTATTTCCACTCCCAACTTGAGAAAATGCGAAGTAAAACCATTATTTCTATCAGAATAGCTGTAATTTGTTAATAACCGTGACAGGCATAAATGTTATCGTAATGTATGTAACACGACTTGAGTGCCATGCTGAGGCTGAAGTGTTATGACAGTGTATGGAGCATGGATGTAAGATGGTGAGAGCTCGAACTTGAAACGCTGAAGAATCATGGTCAAGCACATCTTGGCTTCAGACATTGCGAAGTTCTGACCAAGGCAAATGCGAGGACCCCAACCAAATGGGAAGAAGGCCATCTGGTTGTTCTGTGCTGCCTTCGATATGCCATTGGCGAGTCTCTCTGGTTTGAATTCATGGGCATCTTCTCCCCAGATTTCAGGATCATGATGAATGAAGATTACAGGGAGAGAGAGCATCACACCTTTTGGGTATGTGATACCTCCTAGCTCCATGGTCTTGTAGGTCCTTCGGCCCAGGAGAACCACAGGGGGGTATAGTCTTAGAACCTCATGCAGAATCATGCTCATCTGCACCAGTTTAAATGAAAGCAGCAAAAACCCTAAGTATTGCATATATTACATGATTTTTACCAGTCGTAAGAGTACAGAGAACGTTTGAATTGTAATATAACAATCGGGACTTTGCCTCAACGGCCAATCAAAATTTTTAACAAATTTCAGAAACCAAAATTAACTAAAAGGCCGTTCTAGATGATGTCCGTATTCTGTTATTTTGGCAGATAGACTTAGATACAAAAAGATTTTATGGCCCAGCATTAGCATGTAAAGCATGTGTGAGTAAAATGAAATGCAATAAATATTCGTAAATATAAACAAAACAGTTTTGTTGACCTTCGTATAATGTCCAAAGGAAACAAAAAAATTCTGCATACCTCGTTCGATCGAAGAAATCCCGGAAATCCCGTTGATTTCCCGATACTCTGCTCTGATTCGCGATCAAATCCCTGCCGAAATCCCGCTGCTACAGTCCTATCTCTGCGAACGACGCCGAATCCATCGCTTCTCCGTGTTTCCTGCCCAAATCCCGTTCGAGCTGGACACTCCTCTCGCCTTTAGAAGCCGGATGAGATGAAGGCTCTTCGGCACTCACGACCGAGCTCCCGTCTTCGACATCTCTCCCGCTACCACAACCAAAAACT
Organism: Dendrobium catenatum; assembly: GCF_001605985.2. Taxonomy (NCBI): domain Eukaryota; kingdom Viridiplantae; phylum Streptophyta; class Magnoliopsida; order Asparagales; family Orchidaceae; genus Dendrobium; species Dendrobium catenatum. The sequence continues at coordinate 5,351,335 of NW_021319127.1, forward strand.
CCCTTCACTGCTCCGACCAAATCCCGATCCCCCTTCCTCTCTGTCCGAGCTCCGATCTCCTCAGCCCGTCGCTGCCTTCCGATCCAGTGAGGAAGACACAGAGAGAGAGAGAGGGAGAGAGAGAGAGAGAGGAGAGATCAACATACCCGAGCTCTTCGTCCTCCTTTCCCGTCATTGTGTCGACGTCGCTAGCCGAGCTCCGTCCCGACTTCGCTCCTCTCGACGACGTTCTCTGCCTGTAGGATCAGAAGTCACGCATTTTAATCGGAAGCAACAACTGGAGCTCGTTGCTGTGAAGTTAGCTTCCTCCCTTTCACGCGCCCTCTCCAGTCCTCCCTACTGCCCGACTTTGCTCAGTCGGCGGCATTCCCTTCTTGCTGGACGGAAGCAACAAACGGGAGCTCTCTGTGAGGGTAACTTTCTCCCTTATCCTCGCCTCTTCAGTCGATTCCCGTTAAAGAGATAGAGAGAGGGAGAGTTGTATTAGTGCTAATGAAGATTAATTTTTTTTAATCTTAATTATAATTATTTTAAACTAATTATAATTATTACAGATAATTATGGTTAATTTTAATTAAGTTGTTTTAGTTAATTTAATTAGTTATATTTAATTTTACTTAAAGTTAAATATAAATAATTATTCTAATTAATTATAACAATTTAATTATTATACTTAATTATAATTAATTGTAATTATCTGATTGACGACTAGCCTTAATCGAAAGTTCTCTCTCGTGATCGGGAAGGGTAATTAACTATAGGGGCTTGTGCCTATAGGAAACCAGAACTCAGATCATAAAGTCCTCGCAAAATGAGGGCGAAATCTCTGGGTAGTGTCTTATCTACAAACCCATCTGCCTTCCAAAATTTACCTCGGAACTTATTCAGTTAAAACTCACTCGCCAAATAAAAAGAACAGAAAAGCGAGTAGAGGCCGAGGCCGAATTTTCGGAGCCCACAAGTTTTTAATATGACGGAGTTGTTTTACAAGGCTTTTACTAGTTAAAGGGATAACAACAAAGTTTACACATTAGTGATCAGTACAGTATTTCTTCTAACATAAATAACTTGGAAAAATCAAACCACCGGGTTCAGAGGGCCCCAGTCATAACCGTTTACCTGCAGTGTCATTTGGCGACAACACTGCCGGTTTGAGGACATGTGCCACGTCCTTATTGACAGAAGATGGAATGATAATGAATCCTAGTGATATTCTCGACCAGACACTCGCTCTTTGTGAGCTCAAGTATATTTTCAAACTTCTCCGCCTTGGCAAACTGTTGCAGAAAGTGTGTGGATTTGCTTTAAGTGTTTTGATGATTAATTTCAGTTTTAAACATTTTAAATTTTTAAAATATTGGAGTTTTGGATTTTCATGGTCATTTGAAGGTATTTTGAATATTTGAATTGATCCATCCGGTTGAGATTTACATTCAACACGGCTATCATCGGGATATTTATGGAGAATTTAATTTGTGGATTGAATCTTGTCGATAGATAATCAAGTTCATCATAGGCTTTGTGGCCTTATTAATGAATGAATTTCAATGTTCGTAGGCCTTCAAGGCCTAAAATGAACGCATAAGACAAATGTCTCGATCGACGTCGGGATCGTACATTTGTTTGATAATACGAGCTGTGTCGGCTACTATCTACTCACGTGGGAGGATTATTGTTTGAACCACGTAGCATTCTCAGACGTCATGTGTTACCCATAACACTCTCATCGAGGCCCATGCGGGAATTTGGGAGTATTTTTGTAATTATCTATCAAACTCTTTCGACTTTGTCTAAACGCTGACAGAGGATCAGGTTCATTGTCAGCCGTATGCTATTATTTGTGAATTTTCCTGTTTATCCGCCTTGAAGGTCTAATATGAACTTATAAAATAAATGTCTCGGTTGACACCGCAACCGTTCATTTGTTTGATAGCTCAAGTTATGTCGACTCCTATCTACCCGTATAAAAGGATCGGGCTCGAACTTAAATTTATCATTTATTGACTCGTGCAGCATCCTCAGACATCATGTGTGTACCCGTAACACGCTCATGTGGGTCCTATGTGGGTGTATGGTTGCACATATGCACTTCTTTGTGTTATATTTACACACTTGCCCGTGCATTTTTACTCATTTGTATATTGATGTGCTTGCATGTGCATTTTTTTGTTTATGTGTAGACATATTGAAGTGCGTGTGGGGGCATTTTTTGATGTATGATGGGTCTTCTACGACAACTAGTAGAAGCTTGTGTTCGTCGTAACTCTTTTGTATTTTCCCTTCGGTGACATGTTGGGTGCACGACGGGTCTTTTACGGCAATCTATATGAGCTTGCAGTTGTTGTAGCCCTTTGGCATTTTCTTGTGAATAACATATCGTGCGTATGATTAATCTTCTACAATCACTTGTAAGTGTTTGCATTTCGTTGCATGTCATCTTCTTCTACTAGAAGAAGACTGGTGTATTTGACTAATGTTGAGTGGTTACTGACTGTAGGGATAATTTAGCAACCCTCGCATGTTATTCTTCATCACCGGTGAGTGGACTACTATATGAATGAGGACTCTCCTACATTTTCTTGTGGATGCTCACATTCTACATACACATCACTATGTGTATTTGCATTAAGCTTCATCGTTCACAGGTGGATTGGCTTGTTCTCTTGTAATTGAGTGACATTAATTGCATGAGAGTTACACTTGCTTTGAATTCTCCAAACATATCTTAATTGACAGTCAGTTGCATGTCGAATCCCTTTGTTGCTTGTCGAGTTTAAATATATTTACTTGCCATTGTATTGTTGTAGACTATGTGAATGTTCTAGCATTGGTTACACATATTTGTATATACCTACAAAGAACGTTCTCAACTGTAGGAAAATTTAATATATTCATATGCAAGTCAACTTCCTTCGTTTACAGGGAACTTGTGTATTTGCTAAATACTTGATTGGCGAGGGCATCCTTGCGATCATTGCATGCTCATTATCACCACTTCTAGAAAGCATGTATCCATTTGTAAGTTAATTGGCACCGTTAGTGAGGAGATTATCTCTCTTACAACTTTCTTGATTTGTTTGTAGGGGCGCTGCATTCATTGCATATGATGCGTGATTGCTGAAAAATTGCCATATTCACCACATATCTTTAATCGCCATCTCTAGATAATTTGCTAAGCACATCGTAGCTTTTCATCATATGGCCAGTTAATTTGTAATGTGAATGATAACACTAACAACATTGTTGGTTAGCATTTGCACCAAGTTATTATGAATAGTCCATATTATTCATTAAAGATTCTTGCATTGTGGCACATATACAATACGAGTTCCATATTTATTCAATTGCATTTATGTGTTCATTATCTGGTGAATCATGGATTCACTTTATGCATCCATTCAAGCCTGATTTATTACTTTAGGTCCTATTTCCTGTGATCAAAATTAGGTTCAGTTCGCTATCAATTAGTTTAAATCCAAATTCATTTAAGTCTTGCTTAATTCAAGTTCTTTGTATTTGCTCAATTTCAAGTTCAAATTATTTGAGTTTAGTTCAAATTCTCTGCTCAGTTTGAATTCAACTCAAGTCCAAAACAAGTCTTTTGCATTCTTTCATTTTTAAGTTCAAATTAATTAAGTCCAATTCGTCGTCGTTCAATGTGCAAGTTATCTGTTGTCCAAATCAAGTTCCCTATTAATTTATTCAAGTCTCTGTGCTAGATAAACTGAAAAGTCTATGAAACTATTACTATATAGTTGGTTTTCTTTGAGTATTTTTGACAGCAAGTAAATCAACACCTGAACTACTTGTTGTTTTACTTTAGTCTCTTGTTCAAATATTATCATCATAAATGTTGAAGTAAGAGAGAAACATTTCAATAATTAAACTACATTTCTACATGGAGAAGCTCAACAGCACAAATAAATAGTTCCCCATCACAAGCTTGTTATGTAAAACAGTAGTAGATGAACAAAGAAAGTTAGAAGGAGCTCACAATCTTCAAATGGCTTAAACCGTCAAAGTCAGGTGAATTTTTGCCAAATACTTGCATAAGCTCTTCACGCGCTCTTTCTTGCCAGGTTGGATAAATACTCAACAAAACAATTGTCCAATTAAGCAAAACGCTCGTTGTCTCTTGTCCTGCAAAGTAAAAAAGCTTACATTCTTCGATAACTTCTTCAGTGGTCATTCCAACATTTTTGGATTTTCCATGCTCTTCAAATTGTTTCAGATTGGACTCGATCATTAGGCCTAATAGGTCAGTGCTATTTTTGACTCCATATTTGATAGCATTCTCTCTTTTTTCAATCATGCCTCTGAGAAGAGATCGAACCTCTTTATCAACTTGTTTTCTTCTTCTATTCATTGGAGTGGGCAAAAACCTGCAATATGATAGCCACTTTTAGCTATGTTTAACCTCCATGGCATATCCATATCAGTCGGGGCATTATAAGTTTACATAATGAAACAATATTTATTCATGCTTTAATGGTGTATAATGAATTTGATAATGTATGGAATGACATGATGTTGGCCCTAAGTTAAAAAAAAAATTTATCTAAGAGTTTCAAATGGAGAAGAAAGCATCTGAGAATTTTTTTACTATAAAACAAACTAAAGTTGTAAAGAGGATTGGAGATGCAGTCACCCAAACTATGGGGACTTACCCGAAACAAGAGGAATCACTCATTTCTTTTAGACAAAACACTCAGTAGAATTAAGTGAATAAAAACTATACTAAATCAAATACAAGAGTTTAATTAACAAAAATAGCCATTTAAAGTAGATGTGGAATGTGGGCTCCGAACAGAAATCCCGGGACGGCGCCGACTGCACAGCGATTCGGCGGGATTTCGGGCAGAATTTGCGGGATTTAACACAGGTATATCTGTGTGTTTTTTTTTTTGCTTCTTTTGAGCTTAATCCAGAGGTCAACATGGAAGTGGAGTTAATGCTTGGAGTTTAGCCTTAAAAGACATTGGAAATACAACCACAGGCCTTTGGAGCCTCTCTCTCTCCATCATCATCCTCCCCTGAATCAAAAAGACGCATTCTTGAGTTCAATAAAAGATGAGCAGGGCATGAGTATAGGTTTTATATATTGAACTTTCAACTCACAACCATCCCATTTAAAAATTAAAGTTGGTATGTAAGGTTCAAACTTCTTTTCATGTGGCAGGAAAAGTCTTGTTCTCCTTGAACTTGTGGCAGGTACAACAGCGAAACCTCCCCTTGCTTCGATACAGCATAACCAAGTTGCCTTCTTTTTACTCCAAGAGTTAGCCATGAGCGCCAACATCCTGTATTTCTCATTTTATTCTTAAAGAGACATTCTTGCTTGTTTCTGAAGTTCCATGATATTATTTGTTATCCCCTCTACTTCATCACCACCTTTTGTTTGGCATGGAATTGGTGCATAATCTATGGTGTACGATGGATTTCTTCTATAGAAAGTTTTAAAGAAAATCTAATGCGGAAGAAATGGTGCGCATTAAAATAAAGGGCTGAGGTGAGTAGTTTTATTTGATGAAAAAATATATAGAATGAGCCAGCCAATTGGTTGAGGGGTTGTGGGATTTTTGGATTGTGGAGATTGAAGGGTATCTGAGACTTAAGAAGGGGTGGTGAGATTTGAGCTGATTTTTCAAGTAGCTGATTTTGTGTAGAGCTTAAGAAAGGTTAATGGAGAGAGTTTTGATGGGTATTGGTATTCTATGGATAACATAAGATGTTAGGAAAATGATGAGAATTTTTTGGTGTATGGAGGTGAAGAAAGGAAAACTAGTCGGATTGAGCTATATTTTAATTAGATGGCCTAACTTCAGAAGAATAAGGTGAGAAACGTGTTAGAACTTACAAAAAAGCACCATAAAATGCTGGAAAAAGAAGAAGAACACAAACATAACTGAGGATTGATCTGGGTAACCAAGCCAAGGATCAAAAAGTTTTCATGAAGTAAAACCCAGGGAAAAAGAAATGCTTACAATCTAAATTCCATAGCTATATTTGAGGAGATTATGAAGAGATATAAGAATACAAACGTATAAGAAGATAAAAAATCACATGCATGAATGTCAATGGCACTCCAAATAAGAACATGAATTATAGAATATGAAACAGGAACCTCTACATCGTTTATGTTCTCATATTAAAAGCAAATTTTGAGTCTTCATGAAAAAGCTACTTCAAGTTTGCTCCATGTTTCCATGAAGAAGCTACTTCAAGTCTACCTAATCTTTGAAGAGAAGAAACTTATATAATTCCCACCTCCATTGTCATCCAAGGGTTCCTCCAAATGACCATTCTCCATGTCTGATCGTTCTTAAAAGTAAAAAGAGCATAATTGCCATATGAAAATGTGCTTTCTTAGTTTAAGCCCTTCTTAAGAAGTTCCTTAACTTATCCTTGGAATTATGCAAGCTCCATAGGACTCATATGATAGTAAAAAAGGTTAGATAACCTGGCACTCAACACCAAACAATGTTGATGTTGAATCTCACACATGAATTCTAATTAACTATGAATTTCATCGGTCCAATATCTATAAACTATTTTTAGTTGGGATAACACACTCCGACACATGTTCTACTTTTTTCGTCATTATTATATGCAACAACAGCACAATAAAAGCATAAGGTCCCCATTTACAAGGTTTCTAAAATTGTCTCAATAATAAAATTAACTTTCTCATTTTTTATCCTTGGTAGAAATTTCTTAAAGTGCAGTCAAAATATATTTAATTTTTCCAGAATAAGAAAATAAAGATTTTTTTTATCAATATGCATTCCCATCAAATTACCATGACCTACCTAATAAAATATGAGAAGCATTTCTATGTAAAATACAAAACCAAATTGATCAAAAATTTTACCAATAGAAAACTTAACTAAACCTATTCACTAAACATAAAAATAGTTTTTAAACCAAGAAAACTTAAGGTTAGTTGGCTAGATGTTTTTAAAATGCATGGATCATATGAATACAGAGTAACTGAATGCATGCCTCTAAAAAAGGCAGGAATTTGATTAAATGCAAATTTAATGCATTAAAATATTTTTTTGTATTTATCAAGATAAATTTCAAACAGAGGTGCTAAGATAAGGTCACTTACGATGGGAGGGTTGTAAAGAGAAGACAATAAGAAGTGATGGGATTTGACAAGGTCTAGAGAGCGAACAGGATGGTTGAGGGCGATAGAAGGTGATGGGGTAATTGGTAGGCTTAGATCATTGATGTAATCAATTGGTGGATGAGGGGCTCTTCTAAAATAATTGAAAAAGTTAAGGTTAATTTGGAGGAGTTAGTTTCAAGTTGGAGGTATGGTTTAATGAATTTCGGTGGCAATTCACAATTCCTATAGTTTGTCCAGAGATAAAGTCAAACTTCTACCAATTGTTTCTACCTCTACAGTACTCAAATCTACAAACCTGGGTTTGATTTTAAGGTGAGGTTGTCTAGTATATTTTTTAAGAGTTTGATAAGGTTTGGAGAGGTTTAAGTTGTCCAAATGTGCTATGGGAGAGATGTAGGTCAGTTCTATCTATAACTGATTGTGATTTTTTGTAGAATGGGTAGCATTCAATAATTCCATTTTAAAATGATCAATAAAACTTCCTATATGAGATCTAGAAGTTTTGATATTTTTTTTTTTTTGGTGTTTTGATAATATTTTTGAATTTTATAAGATATTGATCAAGTTACTGGCCTGGAACAACAAACATAAATTGGAACTAAGATTGATTTATTCTTCATAATTTTCACTAGAACAACCTAAAATAAATTTAGGATTATTAAAATATGAGACATGGACTAAAGATCTGGAGATTTTGGTGGCATTATGAGTTTTTCTTTGGTAAAATACTAGTAGGAACAAAATTAATCCCAAGAAAGACATAATGCTTAGTTAGCCTTAGTAAGTAGGATTAGACTTGGGTTTGGATGGAGAAAATTAAATTTGAATTTTTGTAAGATGGGTTACAATCATTAGAACACAATGGTAGAAACTTGCAGTAAAAAAAACTTGCAGGAAATTAAAACATACTCACCAAAGTAGGTATTCAAGGAGATCACCCAATCTACTTAGATATGGTCGGCCACCAGGCCTCCAAACCACTTGGACTTCTCTCCAAAAACATACATGCAAACCAAATCTATTTAATTTTAGTCCAAAGGAGTTCTTATACAATTGAAATCATATAAAGAGACACACCTTTCATTCAAATTAAAAAATAAGAGGAAAAAAGGAAAAGAGAGAGGAGCCCTTTGCTCCTTGCTTGGGCCCCACTTGAAACTACCTTTAACTGCCTCCATACACACACATAGTATAGCATGAAAGCCCTTGACCTTGAATATAACTTAGACTTAGTACATTGATCACTAGCAAAACAAAAAACATCAATATAAAGTCCACATAACACTTAAAACACCAAATATATAAAAAATGCATAAAACAATAAAAGGTGTAAATCATCGTGATTAATCCTCATGGATTCTTCCTGGCTTGAACTTTATGTACTCTTGCTCTTGCTCTAGTAATAGGACCACCTCCATGTGCTACATAAGGAGGTGCTCACGAGAGATTGCCAACAGTAGAGATAGGGATAGGCAAGGGAGATATTGTGAACAAACGAAGCTTTTGCAATAAGGAGCACAAGGGAGCTTGAAGGCGACGAGAGGTGTTTATGGGGAGGTCACCAGTGATAGTACGTGCTCGTGGAGGGTCACTTGTGATGGGAGGAGCTCATGGGAGGTCAACAATGACAAAGATAACGACAAACAATGGGATTGCTCGAGCAAGGAGGGCAAGAGCATAAATTTTGAATCAACTAATTTAGTTGATTTCCAAATATAAGGAAAGTTGGTTGTTTGTGTGATCTCTAAAACATTAAACTTTAACTTTGCATTTGTTTTGCTTTAAATCAAATAACAAAAAAATTAAAATGCAGGTGAAGAAAATACAGTACTCTTAATGGTTTCAAGTTTCGACCAAGAAGCCCCTATATAACTTTGGATGATTTTTTTTCACATTTAAGCATAAATATTTCAACCATTTCTTTAGTACCCATATTTTGAAAATAGTTGGATTCAACCAACGCTAAACACTTCTTAATATCTGCAATACAAAAATTATGAAATATATAGGTACAAAACAAATTTTCCTCTAAGAACATTCATGTGGAATTTGACCATCAAATTCATCTTGTTCTCCTTCATGAATTTAATTAAACCCTACGAAGGTATAACGCTCTCTAAACTTTAGAAAAAACATTTTTCGGCAACGCGACGAACAATTACCTATGCACCCGTTTCTCTAGCGTGGTAGGAGAAAATTTGTTGTGATGCTTGCAACGAGGCGGGTAATTTGCTAAAGTCCTATTTTCGATGTTTGTGGCGTGACGAGGGACCCCTATGCACACTTTTTCTAGTGTGGTGGGAGGGAACTCGGTGCGGCGCTTACAACAAGGTAGGCGAATCTTTTGTGTGCTTTTCTTAGCACAGCGGGGCAAAGATGTACGTACCCATACGCGAAAAAAAAATTGTACTTTTGAATAGGTGCCCGAAGACCTATGCACGCCTTTCTCTGACGTGGTGGGATTGAAGATTTTTTTCCTCGGTGTCATCTGACACTGTCCGTGCATGCTTTTCTCTAGCATGGCGGGAGGCCCAAATTCCTGAAATTTCTCCTAAACAGGGGAAATGTCGGAAGCCTACCGAAATTTTATCTGAAAAAGACAATAACTTGAACAAATTTTTGGACGGCAGGGGACTTTATTTGCATAGCAGGGTAGCAGGGAACCTGATTTTGGACTCAGATGAAATGAACTTAAAATTTGGACGGTACTTGAACTATAAACTGAACATAAATTTAAGTGAAAGTTGACCCAAATCAAACTCGAATTTGGACCTAAATGACAACAAATAAAAGATTGTAAATTGATTCATAAGAAAAACAATATAACATCCAACATGATGTTGTAATTTGTAAGCTAGCAAAATCCATATTAAATGCAAAAGAACTTGAACTTTCAAGGACCGCAAGAGACATGAATTTGGACAATTGTACAAAGGACTCAAATTTGATATCAATTTGAAGTTAAACTTGATTCGGACGTTGCAAAGAACTTGAACAAGTGCAAAGGGGCTTAAATAATTAAATATGAATTCAGAGAACGTTGACTCGGCTTGAAGGAGTTTGCGAGCTTGGGTCAAAATGAAAGAGTTAATTAAAAGCCAAAACTCATGATCATAGGCAATTGAACTCTATTGCAATTAAATGTCTTGATCATACAAAGAACAAGGAGCAATGAAGCAATAAAGAATTTACATTAAAATCTCATTGAACATGAGTTGCTCATGAACAAATAAGAGATTCATGAAGGATCATTATACAAACATCGACGAGAAAAATCAACACTCAAGATAAAATCAACTTTCAAATACAATGAAGGACCTTCAGTATACATATAAACAAAATTATGTCAATATTGCCCACATTGGTGGGTCCACGAGTTTGCAAAGAGGAGTTGGATGATACTAATGAAATAAACTCCTAGTGAGCATAATCACTCTCAAAAGTGATAAATCAATGTTTAAAATTGTCTAATTGGGTATTGAAGAATTTTTTGTTTATGTGGCGAGGTGTAAGCCTTAAGGCGCTTTGAGGCGTTAGCCTTAGAATAAAAACATTGCGTAAAGTGATAATAAATGTCAAAAGTGATTTTTTTATAATACCTAAATAATATATTAAATGATGGCATATTAACATCCTATTGAATTATGAATTAACAAATTGCCATACATATAAAATAAGAAATTGCACAAAAAATAAAATGACAAGTGATAAATTTCGTGAAATAGAATTAAAATCCAAATATTATAAGAGCACAATAATATTAAATATAGAAATTACATAAAAGTATCATATAACATCAAGTTCAACTCCAAAAATTTTTTTCAATTATTTACTCATTTAAATTTAATTCCTACTAAAAGCGGAAATAGTTTATTATAACTTAAGAATCATTTGCACTATCAACACTGAGGTTGTCTTTATTTGAGTTGTCGCCATAACAAATTGGTCTATCCTCTGCCTTATTAGATAGAGTCAAATTCATCCCAATATACTTCTTTTTAATTTATTTCAATCATGTTCATCTTTTAGAAATATTTTCATTAACATAAATATGAGATTAATACTCCAAAATTTTTAGGGTAGTGATGTGCATCTTTCAAGTGATTGTCAGTGATGGCTACGAAGGTGTTGGTTGTGGCGAAGACCGCGGGCTGGAGGTAGAAGCAATTGAGAGCAAGTTGTTGCGCTCAAATGTGCATGAAGACATAATTTATGTTTGTTTTAACAAAAATATATACAAATAGGGTTAGGCGTAAGCCTCACACTAGCGAGGCGAGGTGTGCCTCAAGGAAAGTCTCAGCCAAGCTGAGATGCAAGCCTCATAAAAAAGCTAGAGGCATAAGCCTCGAGGCATTTTTCACTAGAATTGCGTTGAGAAGAGCCTCATATTGCGCAATTTTAAACAATGTGATAAAGAACTTATGATAGACAAGTATCCAAATATGAACTTATGAGTTGATATGCTAAACTCTTGTAAACACAACTCATAAAGTGATAGTAAAAGCCAGTGCAATTAAGCGACTCAGAGTAAAAGAAAAGATTATAGAGAGGTGCAATAAACATGAATTATTCGACAAGCATCAAGTAACTTATAAGATACAAAGAATAGATCGCCTACGAGATACTATCGGAAACTTGTCATACATAAGGCGTCAACAAAATTCCAAATAGAACATTGGATTTGAATGACAGTTGCACGCACAACTAATCAACGACAGATAATTCAAGAAAATATCCCTCGCACATGCACCATAATTTGTATACATATAGGTACACCGAAGGGGATGTATAAAATACCCGCATGGGCCCCGGCGAGCGTGTTATGGATACACACGTGCGTCTAGGGATGCTGCGCGGGTCAATAAATGAATGTAGTTCGAACCCAATCTTTCTATATGGATATATAGGAGTCGAAATGGCTCGAATTATCAAACAGATATACGATCAGTGTGTCGATTGGAATATTTATTTTATACGTTCATATAAGGCCTTTAAGGCCTTCAACCAAGAAAATTAATTAATAAAGTCACAATGTCGACGAACCTGGTCCCCTATAGGCAAGCTAATAGAGTCGACCATGTTTAATAAATAAAAGTGATCTCAAAGTCACCCCGATGATGGCCGTGTTGAACGTAGATCTTAACCGAAAGGACATTCCAAAACTTCAAATGCCTCCCAAAACCCCCAAAAATCACAAAAATCCTAAAAATCCCAAGATTAAAATATTTAAAATTGAAACAAACCATCAAATCATTTAAAATAAAATTCATCCATCCTACGCAACAGTTTTGTCGCTAAATAGCACTGCAGGATAAAAAGTTATGACTCGGGACCCTTCGAACCTAGTGTTTTTGTCGCCAAATAGCACCACAAAATAGTGGTTATGGCCAAAGCTAATACGTTCCTTAGTGGTATCAAATCTTTAAGATATGAATCAAAAGGATATAATCGATAGGGTATAAAGCCCTCTGTTAGCTAAGGTGGATTCAAAATTTTCCCCTTAGAGAAACATTCACCCCAGGTCTACAAGGTCCCCTTAGACGAAGCAACCTATGGCTGCCAACAATGATCCTTCTGTCAGGTTGGGTCAACTACCTCCTCTGACTAAGTAGACTAGGGACCATGATGGCTAGAAGACGAAACCATGGGATCCTGATCGGGTCCATCATCCATTCCCCACCATCCGCTTTAAGTGCAAGATGGTGAAAAATTTCTAATTTTGAATATCATATCTCCAAAACCCTCCAATTTCCAGATCCAAGCTCATGATGCTACTATATGTCGGATAATGTGTATCTCTACGTATCTGATTGACGACTAGCCTTAATCGAAAGTTCTCTCTCATGATTGGGAGATGTAATTAACTTTAAGGGCTTGCGCCTATAGGAAACCAGAACTCAAATCATAAAGTCCTCGTAAAATGAGGGCGAAATCTCTGGGTAGTGTATTATCTGGAAACCCATATGCTTTCCCAAAATTTATCCCGGAACTTAAATCCGTTAATACTCCCCCGAAAAAAGAGCAGCGGGGAGGCTGGGGCAGAATTTTCGGAGCCCACATTATTAAAAAAAAAATTATGAAAAATCACAATAAAATAATAACAAATTGCTATGTAGAGTACGAATCTTATTAATTCTATTTTGAATTCTCATGTAGACACTCTAACTCATTATGAAAAGTTGTTTCACAAATAAAAATAGTAATAAAGATAGAGAATTAGCTAGTAGAGCAACCTATTGTTTAGGGATTCGAGCTCCATAAATAATTAAAACCTCATGTTTTATTTACTCATGAGTGTTTTAAATAATGATTTTGGGGCTTGCTTGTGGCCCACCTCGGTGGGAGGATGAGTAAAATTGACATGAAGAAATTACAATTTATCTTACAAGCCATCCGCTATACAAGATAAGGCATCAATCCACCGCAGGGGGGTGTGGGGGGTCCAAGGCCCATCATTCATGCCCCATTAGTGGGGTGATAGCCACATGATCTAACTTCACATAAAATTAAACTAAATTATCAAATTACCATATTTTAACCTACTACAAATAACTTTTTTATCTACCCAAGTAAAATAAGAATTAAAATAATAGCAGTATACCCATTGTTATTGGGGAAGAAGATTGAGTCCATCAAGAAGAGCAATATTAGTTGGAGGAAGAGAAAATTCTTTATTTATAATGTAATTAGGAGTGTGCATAGATGAGGTTTAGGTTTCGTTTGGGATGACTTTTTTACTGCTTCTTAAAGCAGCTTCTTAGTACAAGAATAAAAAAATTTGTACTAAAAAACTATTTTAAGTAGTAAAAAAGCATATCAAACGAAACCTTAATCTTTCTATCAACGAAAGACTAGAGGACAAATTTTAATAATAAATTCTCAAAGGAAGAAAAAGTAAGTTAACTCAATGTCTCGTAATTCAGTTATTTGTTTTAAACTCATTCCTTCTTTAATTTGTAAAGCATATTTAAAGAACCTTTTTTTATCCCATATCAATTTATTTATTTTAAAATTTATAGGAAAATAATTAAAGGAAAGCCTGTTGTAAGCATATTAGATGATGAGAGTGATGACTTACATGAATTGGGGTTCTTTTTTTAAATAAAGTTGTAGCAATTATACATGCACTTACATCTAATCAGGATTTCTCAATTGGGGAAAAAACTTAAGGATGAGGTGCTTGAGGAATGAGAAGTCAAGTGCATAATCAATTAGTTTACTTCAATTCGGCAGCTTTGTTTGCTCGACTTTTTATATTTATTTCAATTAGACTTTAGAGTTAGCATATGAATCATATCATTATGTGAAAAACTCTATGAGCGAATAAAATGAAACACAATAACATGAACAAATCCAACAACACAATAAAATGTTGCGACCCATGACCTCGAATTTGAGATTTTAATGATGACAAATAATGTCGTCTGATTTACTATTCATTGAATATCATTTATTATTGGTTATTATCCGTGAGTACTAACATTTCAGGAAGATCACAAGCTACTCAAGATGACAGGAAGACTCAAGAATGGTTAGATTAGGAGTATGAGTCTGACAATATATTTTGTTATTTATTTTATTTTTTATTTTCTTGAGTCTGGAAACAAACTGCATGTAAGTCTGAGCAACCATGCACACACACAGGGGGAGAGGATTTTAAAAGTAAAAATGAAGATTTTTCTTCTCTAGTGATCGTACTGTACGAATTTATGTCGTACTGTACGACCTGAGTTGGTAAAACGATTTTCTGTGAATAGTTCGTACCGTACGATTTATATCGTACTGTACGATGTGTTCCAAATCCAAAACCCTAGCTGTCAAATTAATTTAAGTTTTCTCAGCCGTTCGTACTGTATGAAGTTATTCGTACTGTACGATTTATTTTAAATACTTACTTAAATTAACCCGAAATTCGTGGATTAATTCAAGGCTTAATTTCAAATTGAATATCGTACTGTACGAAATAGTTCGTACAATACGATAAACAGAGACGAATTCTTATCATCCCGGAGATCGTCATGGACGATCCTTTATTTTTTGCCTCATCGTACAGTACGATGTATATCGTACTAGACGATGAATAGAAACGACATTTGATCGTCCCGGAATTCGTCCTGGATGATGCCTTGATTTTGACCATTCGTACTGGATGATGTATATCATAAAATACGATGAACAGAGACGACATTTGATCGTCCCGACTATCGTCCTATACAATCAGTTATGTTGAGGATCGTACCATACGATTTATTATCGTACTGTACGAGTTATTTTGAACTGTTCGTACACGTTCGTACCAGGACGAAGCCTGTTTATACATATCGTATTGTACGATGAAGAATCGTACTGTACGATTGTAACGGCTACTTTGCAAATTTAGGGATTTTGGAGCCCGTTTTAATGGTCAAAATTGTCATATTTTGAGAAAGAGACAGAAGAGGAGAACGTGATTAGAGAGGAAATCCTTGGGAGAGCTCTTGAGAAGTTTTGTGCGGTTGAGAGAGGAAGGAGAAGGTGAGCTTGGTGAGGGAGAAGAGGTGTGAGGGAGATCACACGGTTTCTCCGATCTTGCTGCATCTTGCTCATCCTGTGGCTCGGGAAGAACTTGTGGGAGGCTCTCTAAGGGGGAGACTCTTCTACATCCGTGACCTTGAAGGTACTCTGCCTTCTCCAAGAGGGAGAAAAAAGAGAAGGTTCTCTGCCGTCACCAGGAGGGTGAAAACAGTGCTTGGCTCTCCGCCAGATCGGGTTTGTGAAAGGGAGTATTGTAAGGGCATCTCCGCCTTGCCGAGGGGGACAAAAGGAGAGCTATAGTTTTGTAGTGAAATTCCCGGAGCGGAGGACTCCGGGGAGTGGACGTAGGTCATGGTTTGACCGAACCACTATAAAATTCCGGTGTGTTTTTTCCTTATAGCGATTTACTTTTTCTTGCACTTGATTCTCATATTATTTGCTTGGTAATATTTGTGGAAGAATAGTATTGTATTGTTGCACGTTGAGATCAATCACTTGACTTCGTAGTAGTTTAAATTTTCGTGTTAAAAATTTAAAAATATCAAAAATATTAGAACTCCTGCTTAGGTTTTAATTGTTGCTAGAAAAGTTTTCACAATTACCCTACCCCCCCTCTTGTCCATCTAGTTATCCATAAAAACACAGAATTTATATGGTTTGACATAAACAAGCCTACATTCATGACCAAATAGAGTGAAAATAGTTTCAACCAGCTCAAAGTCAAGTCCATAATACAAAAATATATATATATATATATATATATATATATATATATATATATATATATATATATATTATCAAAATAGTTCCATGACTATTCATGTCTGATAAATTTATTCCCATAGTATCATGTTTGCTCCAATTTTAATTCCTTTAACTATACAAAACTAATCTAAAATCTTCCCTTATATTGTAATTGTGATATAAAAATATAAAATTTATACCAATTTAGTCCACCAATAATAAAACATTAATCTCAATTTTGTCCCAAAGAGATCATTTTTTATCAATTAGAGGGAATAAATTAGATCAACATGATACTCTGGAACTAAATAGGTGATATATAAATAGTTGGGGGACCATTTCGAAGTTTACTCCAAAAATATTACTTGCAATATTAACTCTCCACATTATTTTCTTCCATTATTATTTTTATAGCACAAGCTATAAATATATATATATATATATATACCTTACCCTTTCCTCTCCATAAGCCTTTGACCACATGTTATAGCGAACAAAAACTCTTCTCCTAACTCTTTTGTAAGCCGCAAGTCAACCTACATGCATTAGTTTGACAAACATGCTCCAATATAGTGATGACCACCAACTTTGAATAATGCTCAACAGTCTCCTCATCGATAACTACTCTTATTGTCAAATATCTGACGTTTAAACACACAAGCTTCACTTTCTTCGAAACAATTCTCATTGTCATCAACCTCAAGAGAAAGAAATAGAACGTTGAAATGGAGAAAATATTCTATGCGGACGTCGAACGCAGCTCTACATCCGGAGACCAACTAGAATGAGCCACGTCAGCAATACCGAGAGCAGTACTAAGCGATACCGAGCAGCGGTACCGACGTGGCTCATTCTAGTTGGTCTTCGGACAGCATTTGACATCCGCACATAATAATTTCTCTGGAATAGAGGGCTGCTACTATAAGTGGCTCCTGGCACCTCAAGAACTCGATGTATATTACAAGCTTTAAATCAGAAGCTAAAGACCTTCAAACAACAATAAGTCCAATAAAAATGAGAGCATGAAGTTTGCTGCTGTGATGAAATGCTTTGCCACAGAAAGCAGCATTTAAAGATTTAGGAGCCATTTTGTTCAGCACATGATCAGGGATTATTCAGATAAACCGATTTTTGGTGCCAAAAAATTCTTAGAACTGAATTTGTTAGAATCAAGATAAGATTTGAACAAGTCTGTTAGAAACTGTATTTAAAACTCAAACTGCAAGGAGAAAAAAATCCTGAACACCACCAACTCTCAAAAGGTGAAAACTGTAGTAATTTAAAATTTTCAACATTAATATCTGTAAAAATTTGCTATAGATGATTATTATCAAGAGAGAAACATATCATTCATACGGTGTAAAAAAATAAAATCATCACTTGCTTAAGCTAATAACTTTTAAAAAGGAACAAAAATAAATAAATCTTAACATCTTTTAATACAATAACCACATACCTGTAACCAGGGATATACACAGATTGAGAAGCCTTAATTAGAAGTTCGGCTTGCTCTGCCTGGAGTTGAAATATTCTTCTTCCTTCTTCGTAGCAGCTACCAAAGGCTGTCCTTGAGATGACATCACCTGTTAAATTTTGAAACTCAGGCCAGACATCCAGTTCACATGTTCCACTAGGCTCAACCAATTTCTCCCATCGTCCAATTAATTCACTACAACAAGTGAAAAATGCAGGCTGCATATGCTGGAAATAATAAAATTTTATTTAACAGATCAAAACTGATTTAAAGAATATAAAAAGTATTTCCATAGACGTCTATGGCTCAAAAAAAAAAGGGAAGCAACATAGTTTAAAATTATTGAAACATTGGAAATTTACCTTCAACTTCTCTACATGGAATGCAGGATTAATAATCCTCCTGTGTCGGACCCATTTTTCACCATCATAATTTGCAAGTCCAGTTGCCAACACCTTCCATAGAGGGTTAATCTTTGGTTTCATAAAGTGACCAAATTTGGTACTCAGAATTTCTCGGACCAAATTAGGATCCATGATGGTTACTCTGGGCACAGGACCAGCCCATGTAATACACAACTTACCTATTTTGCAGATCAATATGATATTCTGTAATTAGTTCAAGTTAAAGAAAATCTTCAGAGGACTTATCTTTAGCAAATTAGCTAGAAAAACTATCAACAAGCAGAGAAAGATATTGTCCGAAGAACAAACGGAGGATTTAACTAGCGGTGAAATTTAACAGTTCCCTAAATCATGTTTGGTAAATCCTGATCAAATCCTGCATAAATCCAGTATCCAAACAGCCCCTGAACATTATTTGGCACAAGCTTAATTCTGTTTCATTAAATATATGTTTTTTTTTTCCTCATTGTGTCATGAAATGTTTGAAAGAGGTCATAGAATAATGTCTTTTTTAACTATATATCAAAACAGTGATAAATATCCCTTGAAAAGAGCTAATTATTAAGTCTGGTCACCATACCTAAATTTATGTCCGGATTTGTGCGTTTTTCATGCGCTTTTATTGTATTTTTGCAAAAAGGTAGCTAATTCTTAATTTTAATTGCATATTAGCTACTTTTTTGTTGAGTATTTACAAAATTAAGCAAAAACATAGTAAAAGTGCATCAAATATCTTACTCATTAAGTATTTGGTGCCTTTTTTGCGCTTTTCATGAGTTTTTCAAATACTTAGTAAAAATAAAAATACATGAAAAGCGCATGAAATGTGCACAAATCCAGACACAAATTTAGGTCCAGTGACCGGAACTAATAATTAACCCTTGAATCATCACATAAAAAAAAAGTGATACTTGGATGAACAGAGAGTGCTGCGGACGTATCTGATATTTATGCCATTAATTACCATATTGACCGATCGCTCGGTGAAGCAAGGGAGAGACTCGGGGGATGACGCATTGAGAAAAGGCGAGGGGCTTAACCAGGGCCTCTCGGACGAGGCGTGCGTTCTCCTTAAGGTCGCCGGAGGGAAAGCGGTATCGAGTTCCGAGGAGACCCTGAGCCCGGAGAGCGCGCTCAAGCCGGCGGGGCCGCCACCATAGCCAAGCGGCTAACCAAAGCGCCCATAGCAGCAAACCTGCTCCCGCCGCCGCCTCCGCCGCCCACAGCGCTTTATCCGGCATCAAAACTGTAAGCATATCACTTGTCACCATTGATCGCTGCCTCCTCCAGGTCAACGTACCCCTTTCTTCTAATCCGTGAGTGAAGCAGCTGCTGGGCTGTTTGGCAACTCTTGGCATTCAATAAATCTTTTAAATAGATTTGGTAAATTCAAAATATGTTAAATCTTGAAACTGTTTGGTATGTAAAATGTTAAATTTTGAGAAATTATTTAATAATATATATCATGATTTATGACGGTTAGAAATTTAAATTTAAAAGAAATATTTATAAAATCAAAATTATTGCATAAAAATATAATAAAACCAACTTTAGTTCATATAAAATGACTGAAAATTCAATAAAAAGCAAATTACAAACTAACATTGACCAAAATGACAGGTGAAATATTAAATAAGCTAATTATATTAATATTTTATTACTAATTATATCATTAATTAGTTAATTAAGTTAAATTAGATAATTAATTTATGCACTAATTATACTATTAATTATGTAATTAATTAACTTAATTATTAATTGCTTAAATTATATTAATTAAGTTAATCAATAATAACTTTGAGGCGTCTAGGGTTTGCCTTTCATCTTTTCTTTTCGTCGTTGTTGTTGGGCTTCGTTGCTTTGCAGGAGGTGTGGAGATTGCTCGCGTCGCTACTTCGGCTCCTTCGTGGCTGTTCGACTTCGCTCATTGCGACATTTTGATCGGAAGCAACAACGTGAGCTTGCTGGCTGTGAAGGTTCTCCCTTTCGCGCGATTCTTCGATGACTATTGAGCTTCAGCGACACGGGCGGCGCGAATAAGTCTTCCGCCACTATTTAAATCCCATTAAATCAATTGAATCGAGGGATTTAGTAAATCCGAGATTTAAGCTGTAAATCCGTATATCCGGGATTTATTGGATCCCTGATTTTAACCCACGCTCTAAAATTGTTTGGCTGGATTTAGCGTAAATCCAACTTAAATCTGACGATAAATCCGATACCAAACAGCCCCTACAACTTGCGGGTTGGAGCGGATTATAAGGAGGCCGAATTTTGAAAACGATCACGGTTGAATATTACTTTAGAGGATGTGATTAGAGAGAAATTTAAAAAAAAAATTCATAAAGTCAGACAGATTTTGCATTTTCTATTAAAAAATTAATTTAGAGTTTTTGGTTTTATTATGAAAATTGTTTTTTTTTTTTAAAGCAATTTTTTTTGCTTTTATACTTGTGTTTAAATTTTGAGAGAGAGATGGAGAGACGGCAAGAAAGAAATTTGCTATAGGTTAGCATTTTATGAAGAAATAAGAGTTAAATTATCACAAAATGGAATTTTTAATTTATTTTTAATTGATCATGCAAATACTATTTTTAATTTTTGAAATTTTAAATTAAAAAAATTAAAGAAATTAATAATATTTATAACATTCATTTTATTAATAATAAAATTATATTTATTTATTTTTATAAATTCATGTTAATTAACAAGCAAAAATATTTAAAATTTAAATTAGTTATTATTTTGTGCTCTTAATGTGTGTTTTTTTTTTAATTTAAAAGTGCTATCTTGCAGCAAAAATATTTAAAAGCCTAATTTCAATCTAAAAAACCTAACCTGCAGAAAAAATAAATAGAAAAAATTAAAAAAGCTAACTTGTACTTATTATTAATTAAAAAACCTAACCTTTTTGGAAAAAAAAATCGTTTCAAAGAAAACATAAAGAAAAATCTCTCTTTTTCGATCTCTCTTTTTCTCTCCAAAAATAAAGAAAAAAAGCTCTTTAAATGAAAAATAAAAAAAAATTGCATTTTCTAAGAAAACATTTTTTTAACATTTTCTTTGAAATTAATTCATTTTTTAACTGAAAATGCAAAAAAAATTTGCCTTTACGATCCTTTTTAAATTTTCTCCTAATCACATTCCTTCTTCTACATTAATCTTCAACAATGAGCCTTTCTAAAATTAGGCCGTAAAAGAACAGCTTAGCAAGGACTTAATTTTAGATGTGTGGGTATAATGAAGTTATTTCAAGTTGGGGAATGATGAAAATGTGCTGCATACAGTGGCGGAGCCGGAAACTTTTTATAGGGGGGCCTAAAATTTTTTTGTTACTACTCAGCTTCTTTTCTTATTTTACTCTTCGTCATTCTTTTTTGTCTCATCTAAAGTCATCGATAAGTTTGATTTTGAAAACTTCTTAAAATACATTTCCATAAAATTTATGTCAAATTTGATTATCTAGACATGAAAATAAGAATCTAGTCAATATTTAGACAAAGAAGCATTTTATCAAACACCATAAGAGCATATCAATTAAAATTCAATTTCATAATAGGATAAACAAAACAAGAGTAAAAAATTAATACAAACTTCATTTTTCATCAGGAAGGAAGTCAGTTTTTTGTCTCCAATATATAATAAAATAAGACTTTGGGTGCTGCTCTCTGCCGGAAGCCGGATGAAGGGAGCAAAATGTGAATCCGCAAATGCAAATGGAGGCCTGGGCCACCGGTTGCCGCCACAAGCGCACGCCGCAGGAGAGACCTTATGAGGCGGAGATAGAGCTGTAGAGGCGACGCCGCGACAAGACGTGCTTCACGTGAGACCTTCTGAACCAATCAACCGAAATATTAGGGCTACCAAACGTTGAACCGCCCAAAAAAACAAAGCAAGTGCATATTATACAGGTTTTTTTATTTTATTCGGAGGGGGCACGTCTTGGCTCCGCCGTTGGCTGCATAGATTCAACATGAGTAAGGTAAAACTAGTTTGCACTCCCTAAGATAATAATTTTCAGCTAACTAAGCAATAATTACCTAAATATGAAGCAAATCAAGAACATATATAGAGGATTTTGTATGCTTTAGCAATTAGAATTTTGATGTATATCATGATCTATATGAGACCATATATAGTATATGTAGTGGGAGTAGTCATTTAATTTATAAGTAATCGAAGCAAACTTCATTGGGAGCTACTTAAGTGGATTCTGAGGTTTGCAAGAGGATCAGTTGATAAAAATCTTTGTTTTGGAGATGTAGGGATATATCTATAGGGGTATGTAGATTTTGATCTGGCTAGAGATCTTGATGGTAGGAGAAGCACGAGAAGCACGATTATATCTTTAGTTTGGGAAAGACTAGAGAGTTGGATTTTTATTTTATATAAGATTGTCGTGTTGTCAACAACAGAAGCTAAGTATATTGCTATCACTGAGGCTAGCAAGGATATGATATGGTCACAAAGTTTTTTGGGAAAATTTGGCAATATACAAAGAAATGAGAAGTTGTATAGTAACAATATGAACATTATTCATCTAGCTAAGATTGCTACATTTTATGCCAGGATGAAACACATCTAGCCTCAGTGTAATTTTCTTAGATCACTTCTAAAAGATGGTCAATTATCTTTTGAGAATATACATATGACCCAAAATCATATAGACATGCTGAGGAAGACAATGACAATGACAATTGATAAACTGAAGCTATGTGTAGCTTTAATTGGTCTTTATGAAGGATGAGAGCAAGGGTGAGCTAGACTACTAGTACAATGATTGGTGTTACATATTAGAAGAAGGATTGATTACAAATAATTTTTCAACTGAAGATTGTTAGTTCTATGTGGGATATGATTGTATTGATCAATTAGGTTATATTTGAAAGTTCAAATAGGTTATTAGACCTAATACAACTGTCTCAAGGCTAACCAAGAGAGAGGTGAATTTGTAATTTAAAAATCCTTTTGGATTTTAGAAAACCGATTTAAAATTTGTAACACAACGATAAAATTTTTACAAAAAAAATATTTTTTGATCACAACAAACTAAAGTGTAAAAAATAAAAAATGCAGTAAAAAGTAAAGAACAGAAGTACCAAATTTTATAGTAGTTCGGTCCAACTAGACCTACGTCCACTCCCTGACGACTCCTTCAAGTATTGCACTAAATCAAGAGTGACTCTCATTTTGCTCTCACAGCAAAGCGAAGAAGCCCTTATAAAACCTCTCTTCCACCAACATTAGGAGGCAGTGTACCGACGTCCTTTCTTACCCTCCTGGTGATGGCAAAGTACCATCATCCTTTCTCACCCTCCTGGTGACTGCAGAGAACTAGCGTCCTTTTTCACCCTCCTGGTGATGGCAAAGAACCAGCATCATTTTTCACCATCTTGGTGACGTCTAAGAACTAGCATATTTTCTCACCCTCCTAGTGACGGTAGAGTACCATGATCTTATTTGAAAATCTTCTCTTAAGAGCCTTCAAGGAAGTAGGGAGAAACTTGAAGAATAAATAAGAGATCCTTACCTTTGCTAGTGTTGTCAGTCTGTACAAATTTCTTCAAACTTTCATAGTGAATTTCATGGTGTGGTGTCACTTTATGATTTTTCTCAATTTTAAAATTTTTCACATTAAATTCTGGCATTCATTCTTTTCATTGCATTTTCTATTTTTGTTTATTTTGGTGCAAGGTTTACATCCCTAGTACTCCAAATGGGATGCTAGGATAAATAAAAACCAACCCTTAAAAAGGGGACAATTACCCTGTTTATATTTATATGCATTTAAATTATTTTAGTTCATCAAAAAACTAAAAATAAATGCATGGTCTCTAATATAATAAATACCATACAAAATTTTATTGAGATGTCTCAAAAACTAAATAATAATTAATCTTTTATTTGATCATAATTTTAACTAAATCAATTAATTCAAAATCATCCTAAACTCATATTTAAATCAAACTAAACATAGACCTAATAAATTTCAAATCATTAACATTCCAATCAAATAAAAGTTAAATATAAATCCAAATGAATCAAACATAAATAAATATTAAAATAAAATAAAATAAAATTCAAACCTTAATCAAAATATTCAAATCAAATTCAAAATTTAAACAAACTAATTCTAAATCTTATAGATTTCTCTAATATAGATTTATTTTTATGTTCCCTACCAATCATAGCTAATTTCTTATCACCCTATTTTATTTTTAAAATTACTAGGTAGACTATCCTTATAGCATATCTCAGCATTATTTCTACTTTCATTAGGTTCTTAATTTACATAGAATTTAAGGAAATTATTAAAAAAAAAAAATTTAAAAAAATAATGTTAAGGGTTGAAAGTTTGAAAAGGTGATTTTACGATTATAATTCAGAGATTATAATTTTGATTATAACAAAAATTTCATACACTTCTATTTTTTTACAATTATCCTCCCTACTAACATTTCAGGTCCATAATGTCAAATTGCAAATCAAGCGAGCTCAAAATTGGGCAGATTATGACTGAGTTAGTCTATAAATGTTTGTTAAGTATTTTTACTTTATTTTGAGTCAAATGTAACAAAGTGAGTGGTGATGCTAAGTAGCTTTGCACACAGACACTTAGGGGTAAAAATTATGTCTATTTTAGAGTTTTTAATTTTTGATCATATTATCCGAGATGATTAAAAATTATCCTGAACAATCAGTTAAAAATAAAAACCTTAATTAGGATATCTTGGTTAAGGCAGCCGAAATTAAGCAAATCCTCCTAGACGATCTTAACAACGTTCATGATGATAGGTTCAAATCAGAAAGATTCAGCTGCCAACTCTTTTAGACATGTTATTATTTTTGGACATCATCTAGGATATTATCTTGGATAATGCATTACAATTATACTTAAATTAGTTGGATAATTATGAAAAGTAATTAAGGATTGATTGATCGATCATATTATCCTAGATGATCACAGGATCGTCCGGGTCGATCAGCTAAACAAACCTTAGTTTCTTGTTAGACGACCATAACGATGTTCTGGATGATATGTATTTATTTATACTAATTATTCGGGATAATACTAAATCATCCTAGATGATCAGTTATTTTTTTCTATTGTCCGAACAGGTAAAGTCTAGCCGAATAAAGCGATTGTCTGGACGATATTCGACATCTTAAACTAATCATACAAAACGATGTCCTATCATCATGGACGATCATAACAAATAAACCTTCTAATTATCCAGCCTCCCCTAGATTGTCCAGGCTAATTGAGCTGAATTTATATTGATCGTATAGGACAATCCATTGATCATCCTAGATGATCTTGGCCGATTAATTGTAGATTAGGGAAAATTTGAAGCTCTTCTTTATAAGATCTCTTATTTACTCAAGAGGTGATCTTTTGCTACTGTCTTGGCCTGCGAGAGCCTAAAGGAGAGAGAGATCTTGGGGGAGAGAGAGAGAGAGAGAGGATCTTGTGAGGGGGCATTTATGAGGGTTTCATAAAGGTTGCTTAAAGAAAGGATCTGCATCATCTTCTTCGGTCGTCATCCCTGGTTTTGAGGTTATCTGCTTGCTTCATAAGGAAGTAAAAGGAGTTGGGTTCTCTAACTGCTTTAGGATGATGCAAAAAGACTTGGATTCTCTGCCTGCTTCAAGAGGAAGCATAAAAAGTTGGGCTATCTGCCTCATCGGGGTTGGTGGAAAGGGGTTTTTGTATAGGCTTCTACACCTTAATGTTGGAGCAAAAGGAGAGTCGCTGAGTTTAGTGCAATACCCATAGGAGAGGCTCTAGGGAGTAGACGTAAGTCAAGTTGTTCAAACCACTATAAAGTCTGGTGTGCTCTTTCTTATTGTATTTTTGCATTTAATTTCTATAATTTATTTTCTGGTGAATGTTGGTTTGGTTTAAGATTGTGAACTTTGTTTGAGAATTTTTAAAACACTAATTCGCCCCCCCCCCCCACCCTTCTTGGTTAGCCTCGGCTTAGTTCATAAGGGCTTAACATCTCTAACAAACTTTTAAGTAATATCAAAGCGACATTTATAAAATATAATTTTTGAAAACTTTTGAATTTTGATCCATGGCTAACTTCAGTAATCATAATACTGTGGAAGGGTATTCGATTACCTGACTACCTTTGTTTGATAAATAACTTTTAATTTTTGGAAAACTTACATGTCCACATTTTTACAATCAATTGACTATCTGATGTGATTACTTGTTAAAGAAGATTATTCACATCCGTCACATGAAATTAATGGCATTAAAACTTTACTTCCTTTACTGAATGAACATTTGATGATAGGGATTTAGTACAACTCAGTGCAAAATATTTAAACTATTTTTTATGTGCTTTGAAATTGAAATATTACATGCATATCTCAACTTATGAGAAATATGAGATAGATTGTGTATTACTTATGAAGGGACAAATAAAGTTAAGCAATCTAGGTTGAATATCTTATTGCATGACTACAAACTTTTTTACATAAAACCTAGTGAATCAATATCTGAAATGTATACTAGGTTCACTCAAATTGTCACATCACTACATGCTTTAGGAAGAGAGCTAACCAACTATGAAAAAGTTAATAAAATATTAAGATGCTTGTTTTTTTCTTTTGAAGCTAAGATTACTATAATAAGTGAATCTAAGAATTTGAATACTTATTCTATTGATAACTTACTTTGATCACTAATTACTTACGAGCAAGGAGTGAATCAAAGACAACTTGATGCATGTAAGAAAAAAAAGGAGAAAATTGTGGAGCTAAAGGCCAATGATATAGAGACTGATTCTTCCCGATCTGAAAGTGATGATGTTGCCTTAATCAATAGGCAATTCAAAAGCTTTCTATGGAAGAAGCAAAAACACCATCAAATATGGAATAAAGATAAGGTAATAAGAATTTTAAAAGTTCTACTAATATGATTTATTTTGAATGTAAGAAGTCGGGACATGTTAAAGTTGATTGTCTTACACTCAATGTTCACCCAAGCAAGGAGATGGGTGAGGAGAAATACAAGATAAGAAGCAATTTCAAATGACATTCTAGGTAGATTCTATATCTGAGTCCTCTGAGATTGAAATTGAGGAGGAGACAACAAACTTGTGCTTGATGGTGGATGATCATCTTGGTTAGTCTGACCAAGAAGAGATATGTGAACTAACCTACAATCAATTACTTGAAGTTTCTTAACAAATTCATGCATCATATATAAAACTTAAAAAATTGCATGCTAGCCTGAAATTAGAATTTTTAAATTTGTAAAAAGAGCATGAAGTTTTATTTAATGATCACTCTACACTTGATAGAATTCACATGTCATTACTTGATGAGTTTGACGAGTTAAATAAAAAGTATTTTGAGTTGGTGATTGAGTATTATTCATTAAAAGCATCCCATACTACACTTGAAAATATGTTTAAAAGGTATATTAATAAATTTGAAGGTAGGGAGCACTATTTGAAAGTTAATAATGTTATTTTAGAAAGTGCTAACTCGATATTTAAAGCTGAATTAAAAGCACTTGAGGAAAACCGGACTCCACCCACACCTGAATAGTTTTTCAATCCTAATCCAAAGCCAAAATTTTTAAAACCTAAAAAGAGGCATTATTACTTAAATAGATTAGTAATTCCCTTTCCTGGTGTTAGATATTTTTCATGTGGCATGCTAAGACATATCTCATACACTTGCACTGTTTATTATAGTACATATTAAGTGTGGAGACATAATTATATGATTTACAACATAACACACATGCATTATATTATTCTTTTTATAAGAAGGGACCCAAACTTATTTGTGTTCCTAAATCTAATGTTTGATGATTTTATAGTTGTGCTCTAACCAAAGACCTTATGCGAGCATGTGGTACCTGGATAACAGATGCTCACAAAACATGATTGGAGATGTCAATCAATTCATTTCAGTGGAGGCAAGGTTACTCTTTGACATAACACTAATAGGGAAGTGGTGGGCATTGTTATAATAAAAAAATCTAAGAACCTTTTGATTGAAAATGTTTTGCGTGTAAATAGACTGAAACACAACTTACTCAATATCAGCAGCTTGCAATAAGGGCGTTATCATAATTTTTTTAGCAAATACATGTATTATTAGCTTGAATAACAACACTATTTTGCAGGAAAAATGGATTAACAACATTTATATGCTTGATTTAAATAACATTGAATGTTCTGCTTTATTTTGCTTAAAAACTATCACTGATGAGTCATGGTTGTGGTACAGGAGGTTATGTCATGTTAGTATAAAAACTCTTAGGAGAGTGACCCAAAAAGACCTAATTAGAGGTGCCCCTAAGCTTAAGTTCACTAAAAATCACCTGTGTGATGCCTGTCAACTATGGAAGCAACTCTAATTTTCTTTCCACTACATTAAGGACATTATCAACTCTAGACCTTTAGAAGTCCTTCACATGGATTTGTTTGAGCTCATTTGCAGTACCAGCTTAAGTGAAAAATGGATTTGTGATTGTCGATGACTACTCGAGATTCACTTGGATTAAATTTCTATCACATAAGAGTGAGTCTTTTGATAAATTTAGATCATTCTCCACTTAGATTAAAAAAAGCTAGGTTATGAAATTTTGATCACTCATAGTGATCATGATGGAGAGTTTGAAAATGAGAAATTTAAAAACTTTTGTGAGGATAAAGGGATTAGTCACAACTTCTCAATTCCTAGGACCCCTCAGCAAAATGGGGTAGCTAAAAGGAAGAATATAACCTTAGTAGAAGCCGTCATAGACATACTTACTGAGTATTTACTTCCAAAATACTTCTGCGCTGAAGCGGTAAATATAGCTTGTTATGTATTGAATAGGGTAAATGTTAGAGTCAAACTAGATAAGACACCCTATGAGATTATTAAGGGTAGGATGCCCAACCATTCCCACCTCCATGTATTTAGTTATAAGGTATTCATTCTTAATAATAGAAAGTCACCCTTAGAAAAGTTTGACCCAAAATCTAATAACGGAGTGTTCTTAGGGTATTCAAGTGTTGGAAAATCCTTTAGGATGTTTAATAAGAGAACTTTGGTGGTGAAGGAAACTACTTATGTAGTGTTTGATGAATCTGATCCTAAAAAGTCTAGAGTTGATGACGAAGATGAAGTTGAAGAGATTACCCAACGAGTTGAAAATTTGGAGAAAAGGGTAGAGCCTCAAAACACTGAAGGAGTAGGTGAGATTACCTAATGAGTAGAAAATGCAAATATGGAGGAAAGGGTAGATCCTAGACGCACTCTGCTTAGAGATTAGAGATATTCTTCGAGTCATCCTAAAGAATTGATCTTAGGAGACCCTTCTGAAGGTATTAGAATTAGGTATGGACTTAGGAAGGAAGTGAACAACTTTGCCTTCATCTCAATGACTAAGTCCAACAACATCAATCAAGCTCAATCTGATGAATTTTTGATCTAAGCCATGCAAGAAGAACTTAATTAATTTATGAGGAATGATATTTGGGAGTTAGTAGAAAGACCTAAGAGTCAAAGTATAGTGGAAACCAAATGGGTCTTTAAGAATAAAATGAATGATTCTGATGTGGTGGTTAGGAATAAGGCTAGATTGATGGCTAAGGGGTACAACCAAATAGGAGAGACTGATTTTGAGGATACCTTTGCCCTTGTAACTAGATTGTAAGCCATTAAAGTGCTACTAGCCTTTACCTATTATAATGGATTTAAAATTTTTCAAATGGATGTCAAGATTGCCTTTTTAAATAGGATAATAAAAGAGGATGTGTTTGTAGAGCAACCATCAGGTTTTGAGAGTTCTCAATTTTCGAATCATTTTTATAAATTAAAAAAGGTCTTATATAGATTAAAACTGGCACCCAGAGCTTTGTTTAAGATACTTAGCACATTCATAGTAGAGAGGGAGTTTATTAAGTGAAGTGTAGACACCATCCTTTTTTAGGAGATGAGTTACTCATTATTTAGATCTATGTTGATGATATACTTTTTGAATCTTTTAAGAAAAAGCTATGTGATGATTTTTCTAAAATAATTAGTAAGAAATTTGAGATGAGTAAGGAATTTGAGATGAGTATGATGGGAGAGTTATCCTATATTTTGGGGTTTAGCATAAGATAATTGTAAGATTGAACCTTTTTAAATCAATCAAAGTACATTAAGGACATCTTGAAGAAATATAAAATAGATAAAGTCAAGCCAATAAATACTCCCATTCCCTCCAGTGTTCAATTGGATAATGACTCAAATGGAAAATTTATTGATCAAAAGAAGTATAGAGGAATGATTGGATCGCTGCATTACTTGACTGCTAGCCAACCTAATAAACCACTTAGTGTTTGCCTCTGTGCTAGATTTCAAGCTGATCCTAAAGAATCCCACCTAACTGCAGTTAAGAGAATCCTTATATATCTCTTAGGGACCCAAAACTTAGGAATCCGGTATCCCAGACACAGAACTTCTTTTGAGATTATTAGATATTCTAATTCTAATTTTGTAAGCTGTAGGGTGGATAGAAAGAGCACTTCATGTACTTGCCAATTTATAGGATAGTCCTTAGTCTTCTGTTTCAGTAGAAAACAAAACTCTATTGCACTTTCCATTGCTGAAGCTGAGTATATTATCTTAGGAAGTTGTGTGGCCCAAGTTCTTTGGTTGAAGAAACAAATTTTGGATTTAGGATTACCCATAGCCACAATTTTAGTCCTTTGTTACAACACTAGTGCCATCTACATCTTTAAGAATCCTTTCCAATATTTAAGGGCCAAATACATTTATATAAGGCATCACTTTATTAAAAGACCACGTGACCAAAGGACACATTGAGTTACATAATATAACAACTGAGAATCAACTAGCTGACATATTTCTTAAACCACTAGCCTTTGACACATTCAGTATCTCAAGGACTAGATTGGTTATGATTGACATAAATGCATGAACTAGATGTTTACTGAATTTTGAATTTTATGTTCTATTGTTTGTTGTTGTTTTCTACTCTTTCTTTTGTTTTAGACTTTTTATTTTACTTTATATTTACTAATGCTTTTCGTATTTTTCATTTCTGTTATTTTAGTTTTCTTCATTTTTTTTTCTTTTTTTGGTTACTGCTGAAATGATATTTTATGCCTTATTTTTATTTTTGAAAATTTATAGTCAATGATTTACATCTTTAAATTAGTTAAAGGGAGAAACACCATTGATTATTTCCCTTCCTCTAACTTCTTTTAGCAGTGTAATTTTCTTTTCTAAATAAAAGTTTATCTTAAATTAACAACTAGACTTTATGATTAAGATCTTTTCTATTTTGTTATAGTAAGCTATCTTATATATATAATGTCCAAAGTCATTAATTTAATTTCAAGTTTTTTTAATTTTATCATTGCTTTTATCATATGAATTTGGTCAAGAACTAGATGATGGTAAAATTGGTCTGTTCATCCAGGCCAATCTCATGATCGTCCTGGCCGATCAGTTCAAATCAGCATAATATCATCCAGTGCATCGCCCTAGATTGGTGCTGTCCGATCCATATCGGCCAGTGCATCGCCCTGAAATGGATCTGGCCGAACCATATCATCCAGGCACAATTAAGGATTTTGAATATATCATCCTGGCCGATATTTAGATCATCCAGGATGATGTGATTGTATCAATCTGTCCTTAATTGATTCCTTGATTACTGGTTCAATTTAGGCATAATTGTGTATTATCGTCCAGGCCGATATAATATCGTCCTGGCCGATTTCAAAAAATACAATATACCTAAAACGAATAAGGAGGCTATTTCTTTATGTTTTGAGTTTATCATCCTATCCGATACAAGTATCATCCAGGACCATCTGTTAATGACGACTGCCTTAATTAAGAATCCTGAATAGAATCTCTGTTTTAAACTCGATCGTCCAGGCCGATCCAAATATCGTCCTGGCCGATGTGAGTAAAAATAGAAATTTTAAGTCTCCCAAGTGTGTGTGTGTGTAGGGTTACTTAGCATCAGTCTCTTTGAACATTACAAATTGACTCAAGATGAGAAAATACAGACTGACTCAACCCTAACCTACGCAATCTTGAACTGGCTTGATTTTTCATCTGATTTCTTGGCCCTGAAATGTTAGTTATAAGAAAGGAAATCATAGTGTTTGCTAATCATCAAAAGTGTAATTCATGAAACAACAGATTTGTAACAATCTCCCCCTTTTTTATGATGGCAAACACAAGTAGGAAAATCTCAGAAAAAGTAGCAGTTCATTAACATTTCAAAATTACAAGCATCAACTCTTCCTACCACATCCTACTCCCCCTTTTGTCATCATAAAAAGAGGGTCCTAGAAACACATAAAGAAAAAGGAAAAAAACATAATATAAACTAAAACAAACTACGAGACAA
Source organism: Dendrobium catenatum (assembly GCF_001605985.2). Lineage (NCBI taxonomy): Eukaryota > Viridiplantae > Streptophyta > Magnoliopsida > Asparagales > Orchidaceae > Dendrobium > Dendrobium catenatum. The sequence continues at coordinate 5,383,995 of NW_021319127.1, forward strand.
ACTACAGAAAACAAAAAATCTGAAAACAAAAACTAAAAAAATGAGAGATCCTGATCATCAGATGGAGGTGGTGGAGGTGGCTGCTGAAAGTAGCCAGCTAGCGTAGTAAACTAAGAATTGAACCAGGCGATGTCCTGGTCATGCTGCTGCTATTGGTGAGTAATGTAGTTGTCAAAATGGGCTAAGTTCTCTGTGCGGTGCTTCTTGTAGCGGGCCATGTTCTTAGAATGTTGCTGCTCCTGTGCAGCAACGTAAGCGTTGAAGCAGGTTTCCCATCGATTAAACCTCTCTATTAACTGATCAAACGGTGCGAGTTGCAGTGGTGAGGGGGAACAGGAATCAAGAACCGGGAGCGGGAGCAGGAGCCTCCTCCTCCTCGCCCCCCCGACCTTCCCCATCTCCTGAGTGGAGACGAGTACTATGAAGGATTTGGAAAGAGCTGTTAGAGTTGTGAGGTTCCTGAAGGTCTTGACGACCAAGATATTGAAGATTGTATTTGGTTTCAAGAATATAGGCTATGAGATGTCCTAAAGAATGGTTGGGTTTCCTCCTATGGCCTGGATCGCGAATAGTTATTAAATGATCAATGTATCGAAAGATTAGATCAGTAGCATTAAATTCTCTCTAGGCCATAATGAAAAAGGTAGTCAGAGAAAGCAGAGGAGTGATGTGGATTCGGTCCCCGGCTTTTGGAATGATGGATGTGCGAAGGACATGCTGAATTGTCCTAGCATCTTTGATTAAATAACTAGTCTCTCCAACATGAAAGGGTGTGTTGGTTTAGCGAAGAAAATGGTTTGCCGTGGACCAGTCAAAATTAGGATATGAAACAATTATATGCAGCTTATCCCCAGTGGTGGATAACTGCAAAAGTTCAGCACAGTCCTGATATGTGATCTCGACGGGGTGTCGATTCACATAGGAGGCCAGGGCCGTGAAAGTAGAATTTATACGAAGATTTGCATAAAATTCTAACAAAAGTTTTGAGGAAAAAGGGACAGCGAGGGTAAGAATGAAACAGAGAGAAGTGTGAGTAAAGAGATCCATTACCAGATATGAAAGGTGAGCAGGATTGATGGTTCTGGAAATGGTGATGCCACATTCTTTGTAACGATGGTAAGTTGTTTGATCGTCCACTTCCCTGAATCGAGGGTCTAGAGTGGCCCTCGAGGAACTTCCAGAAGCTTGTCAGACTCGCTTCCCACCAGTCATAGCAAGAAATCTGTAGGTAAACACAAGAGAAGAAGAAGGTTGAGGTGAAAATAATGGCTGGAATGGCCTGTATTTAAAGAAATGGCCATATCGTCCAGGACGATCGCAGAATTGTCTAGGACAATTTGGTTCAATTATTGCGTAGGCCGATTGGTCAAAAAGGTGGTCCGATTGTCCGGGCCGATCAGATATCGACCAAGACGATTAGACATAGGTGATCGTCCCGAGGAGTCAAGCCGGACGACCGTTGAAAAAGAAGATTGTCCAGGCCGATTAGGTGTATCGTCCAGGATGATGCACAATAATTGATCATACCGGCTGAAGTTAAAATGTTTTACATCTATGCCACGTGTATCGTTCAGGACGAACAGTGGATCGGCTAGGACGATTTTTCAATAATGGATTGTCCAGGGGTGATTTTAAGGATTTAAATATACTGACATGTGGATCGTCGAGGACGATCTAGTGTATCGGCCAGGACGATGATTATAAATGCATCGGTCAGGACGAAAATGGTATTGGTCAATGATAAAAAAAGATTGTAATAGAGTTCAATCATATCGGCCAGGACGATAATGGATCGTCTGGGACAATGAGTTACAGAAAGCTCAGAAAAGGTTCAGCAGATGAAAATTTGAAGAGTAATTATCCTATCGTCCAGGATGATGTGACAAGAAATTTGAATCCAAGGAAAAGATGTTGATGATCAAAGCCCTAAAAAATAAATGACTCACAATACAAAGCTAGAAACAACAATAAAAAGGCAAAAAAACTAGAAAGAAAAAGAAAAATGAAAGGAAATTTTTTTTTTTTGTTTTAGCAAAGTATCCATATGACAAATTTTTCAAACAATTGAATTTTAGAGATTCAAAAGATCAAAGAGTTAATAAGTCAAAATCTGAAAAAGGTAGAATATCCGATCTTGTTAATCCCTAGCTCGTGAAATTGCTCTGATACCAATTGAAATTACTAGATGTGCCGAGAGGGGGGTGAATTGGATGATTAAAAACTTCTTTAATAAAAAGAAATATCTTTTTATGACTTTATTTGGAAGTGAATTTCATTCACAATAAAAAAGATAGATAATCAATTTCATTCACGCAATAAATTGTAATAAAAAATATATGCGGAAATAAAGTGCAGAAAAAA
>NW_021319127.1:5386455-5392683 GCF_001605985.2 Dendrobium catenatum
ATCGTGACCGAGAACAACTCCAAGAACTCCTTGGAAGAAATCACGACCTGAATGCACTTCATGATACAAAATAGAAATCAAATAAAACTCAAATTTTATTCATCTTCTCTTCATTACAAGAAAACAACCCTTATTTATAGAATTTATAGACTACATAAAAGGCAATGAGCCTAAAGAAAAATATAAAATCCAAACTATCTAATTATATGGCAAATACATGGACTAAAGCTTATAATAAAAGAATCGAGCAATAGCTCCAGTGTCATTCTATCCAGGTAGGAGGAACTTCACGCTCATAGAAAGATGTCTGGTTGACCACAATAAGGAGGTGGGTTTGGTTGGCTAAACCAGTCTGGATAGGTCCACCCGATATCAATTTGTCTACCAATCTTCAACATCACAAGCTTGGCACAAGTGGATGGAACATTTGTGACTATGAAATTATTTGGAATCATTTGTGTTTCTTTCAGCATCCATGAGAAGTAGATGGAAGGTACAAGATCAAATCTATTGGGGGGATCTTGAATTACAATTTTTTATTAGTGAAGACGATCAAATTTGTTGCCTTATTGTGAACACTAGGAGCGAATAGTTTCTATTGGACATCTGGATCACTCTAATCATCATCGTATAAAGGCTTATCAACATCAAGAACTCCCAAGAACATTTCTTCTTCATACTCATCATATTCATGCTCATCATAGCTAGACAAATATGATAATTAAAGCAATGGATCTTTAAGCCCATCGAAGATGGACTTAATCAAAGGTGCAGAGAAAGACATATGGTTTGGTGATTTAAATATGTCTTGGTTGGAAGAATGAATTTGATCAATTGAGATACCCTCTTCCCAACTAGAAAAATCTTGAGAAAAAGAATGAATTTCTTCTTCCTTTTCTTGACATTCACCTCATTTCCTTTGCTCAAGTCTTGCTAATCTTTATTGCAGTTGTTGAATTTCTCTTTATAGTTGATGAATCTGTTGCAACCCATGACCCCGAGTTTGAGATTTTGATGATGCCAAATAATGAGTGACTTGGAACTGCTTTTCATTGCTTATTATTTTATTTATTATTTTCCTTGAGCACTAACATTTCAGGAATCGTTTAGTAATTTCAGAATCACCACTTTTGGCACTAGTTTTTTTTTTTCTGAATTTCAACAAAGCCGCAATTTTTCAAGGTCTTCTTGGTTGATTAAAGAAGTTCAGCTGTTGATGTGATGTTAGTTTTTTAGATGGAAAAGTAGGCGACTGCATATAATGGATGTGGAAGCAGTCTTCAAGAGGTGAAAGTCTTCTTATTGGATCAGTTGGATAGAGGCTGATCAGATCCAGTTGACCATGTGAAAGAAATAATTGTCTAGAGAAGACATCAATCTTGTAGAAAATAATTCAATTTATAGCAATCTAAAAGGGCAATAATTTTTCTATTGGGAGAATACCAAGAAATACTCAAACATGAGTTGGGGTAGAGGGGAAATGGGAGGCAATTGTTTTCTAGCTACGGGCTTTGAAAATTTAGCCCCGGCCTCCACTTTCTTCGTTCGAGGGGGAGTTTTAACAGAGTAAATTTTGGGGTAAATTTTGGGAAGGCAGATGGGTTTTTAGATTAAACACAACCTAGATATTTCACCCTCATTTTGTCAAAACTTTATGATATGAGTTCTTATTTTCTATAGGCTTAAGCCCCTATTGTTAATTACCCCTCCCGATCACTAGAGAGAACTTTTTATTAAGGCTAGTTGTCAATCAGATACATAGAGAATACGTAGTATCTAGCATATAGTATCAGTATAGCCATTGAATTTGGAACTTGAATGTTCAAGGTTTGATATTTTTAAAATAAAAAATTCATCTTATACTTAAAGCGGATGGTGAGGGAATGTATGATAGACATGATCAAGATCCCATGGTTCCAACGTCCTGGGCCATCATGGTCCTTGGACTACTTAGTCAGAGGAGGTATTCAACCCAACCTGACAGAAGGATCCTTATCAACAACCATGGGTTGCTTCGTCCATGGGGATCTTGTAAACTTAGGGTGAATGTTTGTTTAAGGGGACAAATTTGAATCCACCTTAGCTAATGGAGGGCTTTATTCTTTATCGATCATATCCTATCGATTGATATCTCAAGGATTTGATGCTACTAAGGAGCATATTGGCTCTGGCCATAACCAATATTTCATGGTGCCATTTGACAGCAAAACCACTCAGTTCAGAGGGCCCTGATTCATAACTATTTATTACAGGGTGTCATTTGATAGCAAAATATCAGTTAGAAGACATGTATCACATCCTTACTAGTAGGACATTATTTGAGAATGGATCCTAGTGATATAGGTATTAGCTCTATGTGAGCTGAAGTAAGTTCTAATTTGTCTATGAGGCAAATTATTATAGAGAGTAAATGGGTTTTTTCCTTAAGTGATTGATTGATTATTTTAATTTTAAACGTTTCAATCTTATGATTTTGGGATTTTTTTGGAGTTGTTTTTTCGTGAGTATTTGGGTGGAATTTTGAGTATTTGGAATGGACCCATCCGGTTGAGATTTACATTCAACGCAACCATCATCAGGGTGACTTTAAGGTTACTTGTATTTCATTTGAATTTTGGTGGAAGTTTGGGAACATATTTAAATGTTTGTAGTTAACCCCTCTGATAAAGATTTTCATTCAACACATTTATCATTAGGGTGTTTGGGGTCATTTCCATTTGTAGATAAAACCTTATCGACTCTGCTACTAGTCGATAGAGAATCGAGTTTCTTAGACTTTAGACCTTTATTGATGAATTTTCTTTATTGGAAGCCTGAAGGCCTTATATGAACGTATAAAATAGATATTCTGGTAGACACCCTAACCGTATATCTATAAAAAAATTAAGCCTTGTCGACTCTTATCTATCTGTATAGAAGGATCAGACCTGAACTACATTCATTTATATACCCGCATAGCATCCCTAGATGTCACGTGCGTTCCTACGGCATACTCATCGAAGTCCATGCGGGTGTTTGGAGGCATTTTATAATTATTTGTTAGATATTATCAACTCCTATTTACCTACTTAGGACAATCATATTTAAATTTAATGACCCACACAACATCCCTATACATCACGTGTGTTCCTACAACATGCTCGTTGTGGCCCATACGGGTTTTGTGATTGTATTTTCCCCTTATATACTTATGTGTAAACAAACTATGGTGCATGTATGGGGGCATTTTTAGGGATATTTGTGAAAATGCCTTATGTCTTCTTGTATGAATGCTACAGATCCGATGGCATGGCGTCATATTGTGGTTATTTTCCCATTTTGTACAGGTAGACTATCTTGCACTATTTGTTGCTTTATGCAGGAGGACTTTAGTGCATAATCAATCTCTTGCTCGGTTGTGTATACTTGCATCTATTATAGTTCTTTCGCATTTGACTGCAGATAGCCTGCTGAATACATAACATGCCACCTTCAACATCTTGTAAGCATTTGCATCCGCTGTGGTCATTTGGCATTTTATTTGTAAATGACATTTTGTATGTATGGCTATTTTTCTACAAGGTCTCATAGACATTTGTACTTGCTGCATATCATCCGGCATTTGCTTGTAGATAGCATGTATATGGGTCTCCTCACATTGGCTTGTGGGAACTTATATTTATTTTGTATTCTTCTTGTGGACAACATATTGGGTATGCAATGGGTCTTCTACAACAGCTCGTAGGAATTTCCACATGTACTCATATTTTTTACACATCAACCACTCTTGATTATAGGGAAACCAATATATTCACCTGACATTGAATGATGGTTGATTGCTGGGGTGTGGTAGCATCCATCAACTATTGCTGATTACCACCACTATGCCTAGAAAGAATCTTCTATCATTAACAGCAAGTGCTAAGAATCTATCATATGTTCCATTATATATGTTTGTAGAAGTACCACCATACTTGGAAACTTTCTTACCATTATTGCCTGAATGTGACATGTTCATTTACCATTCATAGATCTCTTGCATGCATTATGCGTGATGGATCTTCTATAGTCATTTGTGGACAATTTGTATTGTCTTCTTCCATTTATATTCCTTTATGCTTATCTACACCCCACTTAGATGTCATAGTACGTTTATGTTTCATGTTTTGTGCAAGTGAATATAATAGGGATTACTACATCTCCCTACATGGATGCCATGAAGAATATAAGCAGTTTTAGTTTTCTTATTCAAATGCGTTCATTTATCAATCACGGGGTACCGCCATCATTGCTGCATATATTCTATATTCATTTGGGAACATTGTGTTGTACACATGATGAGATTTTATAGTAGCTCTTAGGAGAGCAATGTAATTGTTTAAATGATAGATTCATATATCCCTCATTATTGTCTCCATTCTGTTTGCAACATTTATCTATATTTAATTATGATCAAACTATGCGTGCCCATCTTGATCATTGCTTGGAAATAAAGTAATGTTACTAATCCGTTATCAAGCTAAAAAGAATTCAAGCTATGGCTTTGTGACCAAATCATATCCTCCACGATCTTCTTATTATTTGCAAACAAGTTCCACTTGCAAACTCATTATTTTCAAAGAGGATTTTCCATATGTCGGATGGTTTTGATATCATGTTCCTTAATAATTTCATTCTAATTGAGATACTTGTTATAATTTAATGGTTGTCTTTAATCATAAATATGTTTTTGAATATTTCAATTAATCCTCATTTTTATATTGATTATGTCCAAACATCTTTCTCCATGAGTCCCCTGCTATCTTGTAAAGTTTGAGTTTGAGTTCAAATTGAGTTTATGTCCACAACACTTAGTTCTTTTGAGTTTGACTTCCCTTGCATATGATTCAAGTTTAGTTCATTCAATTTTGTTCATCATATCCAATTCAACTTTAAATTCATGTTTTTTTTTGTAGTTCATGTCACATTTGAATCAAGTCTTTTATTTAATCATTCAAGTTCACATTTTATCCATTTAATTGTTCAAAATCAAGTCCAAACAAAGTTCCTTGTAACTATCCAAGTCCTTGTCTTCTTTGAATGGATCCGCTTCTGCCCACTTCGAGAAGTAGTCTGTTGCTGTCAAAATAAAGCGGTGTCCCACTGAAGATGACGGGTCTATCAACCCAATTATATGTGTGCCCCATCATTCAAATGGTCAGGATGTTACTGTTGGGTGTAGTGGATTGGAGGTTGATGTATAACATCACTGTGGATCTCACACTCATGACACCTCTTGACGTGGTCAATGCAATCTCTTACCATTGTCGGCTAATAGTAACCCATTCTCTTAATTTTAGTAGCCATTTTGGGACCTGATAGAGGTGCACCATAAAGTCCTTCATGGATGTCTGCTACTACACTATCAGCTTCCTTGGTCCCTAGGCACCTTAGCCACATCTGATCAAAAGCTCGACGATACAAACTATCATTGACAAATGCATATCACAATGCTCTTTTTTGAATTTGTGAGGCTAGAGATTTATCCATTGTGAAACTTCTTTCTTTGAAATAGTTGATGAATGACTGGCTCTAGTCATCTCCTTCCTCAATGTCTAAGCAATGCCACTAAGATTTCGAACCTAGGCTAGCTTTACGTCTCTTGGCAATATGATTATCCTTATGGATAATTTTCCATAATGATCTAATGGAGAGGTTGAGGGTAAACTGGGGTTTTATCCTTTTAGCTTGAATTAAGAACTCCCTCTTCCTTCAAGAATTATAACTGAGCGGGCCCCATAACCCGATGATTATAAACTCTGATAAATACAAGCCTCTCCTTATTAGTATTCGTTATTTCCTTAGTCAATTTGGCCAATCAATCTGCTTTGGCATTTTGACCTCAAGGAACTCGGGTTATTTTAACATTTAACACTTATTTCAGAAGCTCAAGAGCTCACCAGTGTTAATGGGATAATTCAAGTTTGTCAACCTTGTAAATGTTGAGGACTTGATTTATCAAAAGTTGAGAATCTTCAAAGATTTGGAGATTTTGGATCCTAACATCAATTACAATATCCAGTCCTGCTATTAGAGATTCATATTTGACTTCATTGTTGGTTTGAGGCTTAGTCAAACTGAATGAAAATCTCATTATGCCTCATTCATGTGCTATGAAAATGAGATTGATGCTGGCTCAGGCCCTTACAATATTTGGTGATCGGGTAAGTTTAATCTGTTGCAACCCATGACCCCGAGTTTGAGATTTTG
>NW_021319127.1:5392783-5401174 GCF_001605985.2 Dendrobium catenatum
AAACAAAAAAAAAAATTTTGGGCTGCTCCTAATCATCACACACTCACCACCCCAAAACTCTGCATTGACTGTTCATCGTACTGTACGATACACATATCATACCGTACGATATATCTCAATCTACATAACGTCCACCAACAAGCAGATTTCGGCTCTGTTGATCATACTGTACGACCTACATCGTATTATACGATATTCATCCGACATTATTGTCTACCGTATTATACGATATCTCTTCTTCATACGATACGATACACGTCAGCAGCAGATTGGGACGAATTAAATCCGGTTGGTACTACATTATTGAGTATCGTACTGTACGATACATACCTTTCGTACGGTACGATACACATCAGCACAAGGGACAAATATGAGTTAACGCTGTTTGGTACGATATTCATTATGTATCATACTGTACGATACACCTGTTCGTACAGTACGAAACTTTTGGTCAAAAGGCGTACTGAGGGCCTCGGGACGATCGAAATTCTCCTGATCGTACTATACGATACTTATCGTACTGTACGATTTGACTTCCTTTTCCCGAAACGACCGGTCAGGATATTGATCTGCTATCGTATTGTACGATCCGAGATCGTACTGTACGATTGTCGAAATTTTCTATAAGTACCTTTGCCTAGGCCATTCCTTTCACTCAAATCTCTCCTCACTCACTCCTTCACTTAGTTTCGTGCCCTCTTTCAATGTCTAAACGAGATCGGATGACTGCTGGAAGCTCATCCTCGTCGAGTCGCCAACCAGCTCATTTTCTGAATACTGAGAATTGTGATTTTCTTAATCGATGATGCCTCGTCAAAGTATATCTCCCAAAATTATAGTATTAAATCTTCATCCACCTACATGATTTGCTCATCGGGCATGCCATCATTAAGTGGGGAGTCTGCTAGGATAGGATGCATGATGAGAAAATCTACTAAGGCTTACCCTTTCATCGCCTTTTATGGTATATAAATGATATTAAACTATAGTAATAGCACAGCCCACCTGGCTAGAAGACTTATCAATGCTTGCCTTGTCATTAAAAACTTCAATAGATTAATTTTTTATATTAATGTACCTTTGTGAGAGAGCATGTAATGGCAAAGTTTCTTAAAAATCAATGCTAGGTAATGCTTCTCAATTACAGAATAGTAGCTTTCTACTTCGATCAATCTCCAACTGATGTAGTAGAGTGTATTCTCCTTACCTTCTTCATTATGTTAGGCTAATAACACTCCAAGGGACTTTTCTAGTGCTGCTATGTTAGTATAAGAGGCTTCCTCAAAATTGGCACTGCGATAATGGGTGGATTTAATAAGAATCTTTTGATACGATCAAATACTTTTTGACATTCTTCATCTCACTTGAAAAAAACATCTTTCTTCATGAGCTTCAAAAATTGTTGGCACCTACCTGATAGATTTGATATGAATCATTAAATGAAACCCAGTTATTCTTACAAAGAATGAAGTTGGCGGAGATTTCTTGGAGGCGGCATCTCCATGATTGCTCTAATTTTATTGGGGTCGATCTTGATACCTTGGCGTCAGACTACAAACCCTAGGAATTTATCGGAGGAGACCTTGAAAGCACACTTAAGGGGATTCATCTTTAGATCATATTTTCTGATCCTTTTAAATATAATCCTCAAGTCATCCAAGTGATCTCTTTGGTTCATGCTCTTGACAATAAGATCGTCCATATAGAACTCAACCTTTTGATGTATTAACTCATCAAAAATATGAGTCATTGCCTATTGATAGGTGGCACCAGCATTCTTCAGACTGAATTGTATTACCGTGTAGCCAAAAATGCTGGTAAGCATTCTAAATAATGTGTGCTTTTCATCCTCATGTGTCATCTTGATTTAATTGTAACCCAATAATCCATCCATGAAAGAGAACATATCATAATTGGAAGTATTGTCAACTAGGAGTTTTGATACTAGGAGTGAAAAGTCATCTTCGGACACACTTTGTTAAGGTTCCAAAAATCAATATAGATACGAATCTGACCATTCTTCTTCTTCACAGGGATAATATTGGTGTTCCAATTGGCATATTTTTCTTATCGAATGAAGCATGCTTCTATAAGATTTTTCATTTCTAGAATCACCTGTTTTTCAAGCTCTAATATCATTCTCATTGGAGCTTGTTTAATGGGTGTTACATCTGATTTAATGGATAATCTGTGAACTGCTATATTATGGGATAAGTAAGGCATGTCAGCGTATGTCCAGGAAAAATAATCCCTAAATTTACAGACGAGCTCTTTCATTTCCTCCACTTGCTCTTCAGGTAGAAGGGCATTGATGAAGGTTGGGTAATCTTCTTCAATCTGAGAAGATATAATTGAAAAGAAATGGGATTTCTTGGAAATTTCTTCAAGATGTCGACCATCGAGAATATTATATGTAGGGATCATCTTTGGGCCCCACTTTTAATGATTTTTTTATGGCAGATCTCTAGGGGAACACGTTAGATGTCACATCATTCTTTTGCTTTTTTTATGTTGGTCTCCATATTTATTTTTCCTTATGTTGGGACTGTTGTAAATCTGAGTTTATGGATTAGACTTTTGATGATAGCAAACATTCATAATTGTCTACGACTGCTTTGCCTACTAACTTTTCAGGTCCACAAGATCGAATGCAACTTAAGCCAGCTCAAGATTGGGTAGATTTAGTTTGAGTCAGTTTGTAATTTTTTCTTTCTTGAGTCCATTGTAAAAGTGGTTCCTGATGCTAAGTAACCTTGCACACACATACTTGAGGATTTTTCTATTTTGAGTACATCATCCTGGATGTTGTTCATATTGGCCAAGACGATCTGATTAAATATAGAAACCTTAATTAGGGCATTCTGGTTAAGACAGCCGTCATTAATATAGAAGCCAGGATGATAGGTTCAAATCAGAAAGAATTAGCCGCCAGATCTATTTAGGTAAGATTTATTTTTGGACATTGGCCAGGCCGATCCATTACATCGGCCTGTATGATTTTACAAAATTATGTCTAAATTAATCTGGTAATTAATATAAGCAATTAAAGCTTGATTGATACGATCACATTGTCCTAGACAATTGCAAGATCGTCTGGGATAATTAGTTAAAAAATCTTTGGTTGCTCCTGGACGATCAAACATCGCCAGCTCTTTTCCGAGCGATGTTCTTGACGATTTTCCTCAATTTTGAACTAATCATCCGGGATGATCGTGAGATCGGCCCGGACAATCAAGCCAATTTTGGATCATCTAAACCTCTTTTTCGAGCAATTATCTAGCTGATATTCTGTGATTTGAACTAATCGTACGGGACGATATGTTATCGTCATGGATGATAAAGTCAGTTCTTGAAATTCTATTTAAAGGACTTGAATTTTCTTATGCTTAAGACCTTGAGTGTTACTATCTTGACCTGAGAGAGCCTAGGGAGAGGGAGAGAGAGAGAAAGAGAGAGAGAGAGAGAGAGAGAGAAAGAGAGAGAGAGAGGAACTTGTGAGGGGGAGTTTGTGAGAGGGTTTACAAAGGTTGCTCCAAGCAAGGTTACAAGTCGTCTTCTCCGTTCTTCGTCCTTCATCCTTGGGAGGTTCTTGGGAGGTCTACTTCAGCAAAAGGTTAGGGTTCTTTGCCCGCTTCAGGAGGAAACAAATGGAGTTGGTTCTCTACCTGTTTCAGGAGAAAGCAAAAGGACTCGGTTCTCTGTCGCACTGGGGTTGGTGAAAAAGAGTCTGTTTTAAAGGCTTCTTCACCTAGCTGTGGGAGCTAAAGGAATGACACTTAGTTAGTGCAATACTCGGAGGGTGCCTCCGAGGAGTGGATATAGGTCAAGATTTGACTTAACCACTATAAAACTGGTGTGATCTTTCTTTGTTTTGTTTATGAATTTAATTTATGTATCCATTATTCTTTGTGGCGAATATTTTTGTGCTTTGCTTAAGAATTTTTTTTAAAATACCAATTCCTCCCCCCCCTCTTGGTTAGCCTCGGGCTATTTCCTAAGGGCTTAACATCCCTAATAAACTTTCAAGTGGTATCAGAGCGGGATTCATAAAATTAAGTTTAAAAACTTTTTGAATTTTTGATCCATGGCTAACTCTAGTAATCGTAATACTGCGGAAGGGTATTCTATTACCTGACCACCTTTGTTTGATAATATTCCTTTTGCTTTTTGGATAACTCGCATGTCTATATTTTTACAATCAATTGATTATCGCATGTGGATGCTTGTTAAGGATGGTTATACACCTCCAACTAGAAAATTTAATGATGTTACTATTCCACTTCCTTTTACTGAATGGACTCTAGATGATAGGGATCTTGCACAACTTAATGCAAAATGTCTGAACTGCTTTTTTTGTGCTTTAAAATCTGAAGATTACAGGCGTGTTTCAACTTGCACAACTGGTAAAGAGATTTGGGATAAATTATGTATCACTTATGAAGGAACCAAAGTTGTTAAGCAATCTTGTTTGAATATTTTATTGCATGATTACAAACTTTTTTGTATAATACCCAATGAAATGATTTCTAAAATGTATACAAAGTTTACCCAGATTGTTACTTCATTACGTGCATTAAGAAGAGAACTTACTAACTATGAAAAAGTGAACAAAATTTTAAGATATTTGCCTTCCTCTTTTGATGCTAAAATCACTGCAATTTTTTAATATAAAAATTTAAATACTTATTCGATCGATAACTTACTTAGTTCACTCATTGCTTACGAGATAGGGGTGAACCAAAGAAATCTTGATATAGGTGAGAGGAAGAAGGAGAAATTGGTGGCACTTAAGATGAATGACTCGAACACTAACTCCTCCGGGTCTGAAAGCGATGATGTTGCCTTAATCACGAAGCAATTTACGAGCTTTCTAAGGAAGAAGCACAAGAATCATCAAAAGTGGAATAAAGGTAAGCGTAACAAAAATTTTAAGAATTCTAATGATACAATTTGTTTTGAATGCAGGAAGCTAGGACATATTAAAGCTGATTGCCCTATACTCAAGTCTCACCCAAGCAAGGAAAAGGGTGAGGAGAAACCTAAGTCCAAGAAGGACAAGAACGAATTCTAAAAGGCATTCTGGGCATATTCTGCATCAGACTCCTTTGAGACTGAACCTGAAGAGGAGACAACCAACTTGTGCTTAATGGTAGACATTAATCTTGGTCAAAGTGACCAAGAAGAGATATGTGAACCAACTTATGATCAATTATTGGAAATTTGTGAGCACATGCATGCATCAAATAAAAAACTCAAGAAAACACATGCTAGTTTAAAATTAGAATTTTTAAATTTAAACAAAGAGCATGAAATTCTTCTTAAAGATCATTCTTTAATTGATACTAATCACATGATATTACTTGATGAGTATGATGCATTAAACAAAAAACATGCTAATTTATATGTTGCTTATAATTCTTTAAAATCATCCCATGCTGATTTAGAAAAAGAATACAAAAAATTAGAAAATCTAAAAGCTTTTGAAAATAAAAAACCTTCATTTCACACATCACATAAAAAGCATCACCATAGATTTGTGCATCCTTTTTCTAGAAGTAGATGTTTTTTATGTGGCATGTTAGGACACATTGCACACACTTGCACCATTCACCATAGTTCACATTGGGTTTGGAGACCCAGGTTACATGATTCACAACATATATTGCATTCTACTTTTCATAAGAAGGAACCCAAATATGTTTGGGTTCCTAAATCTGACATTTGATAATTTTGTAGGCAAGCTCTCACAAAAGGCCTCGTGAGAGAATGTGGTACCTGGATAATGGATGCTCTCGACATATGACTGGCGATGCCATTCAATTCATTTTACTGGAGACCAGTATAGGAGGCAAGGTGACTCTTCGAGACAACACCACCAGGAAGGTGGTAGGCTCATGTATAATTGGTAATTCCAAGAACTTTTTGATTAAAAATATTTTGCTTGTAGATAGACTAAAACACAACTTGCTCAGCATCAGTCAGCTTTGCAATAAGGGCTTCATCATAAAATTCCTACGTTATCAACTTAAATAATAACACTATTTTGTAGGGAAAGCGAATCAACAATATTTACATGCTTGATTTAAATAATATTGAATGTGCTGCTTTATTTTGCTTAAAAACTGTTGTTGATGATTCATGGTTGTGGCACATGAGATTATATCATGCCAGTATGAAAACCCTTAAGAAAGTGACCCAAAAAGACCTAGTTAGAAGTGTCCCTAAACTTAAGTTTTTAATAGACCACCTTTGTAATGCCTGCCAATTAGGAAAGCAAGTCCACTCCACTTTTCACTCCATTAAGGACATTAGCACCTCTAGACCTTTAGAAGTCCTTCACATGGCCTTGTTTGGATGCATTAGCACTACCAGCTTGGGAGGAAAAGTCTATGGTTTTGTGATTGCCAATGACTACTCGAGGTTTACTTCGATTAGATTTCTGTCACACAAAAATGAGTCTTTTGATGAGTTTAGAGCCTTGTTCACTTGGATTCAGAAAATGCTAGGTCAGAGATCTTGACCATCCATAGTGACCATGGGGATAGTTTGTAAATAAGAGATTTGGAGATTTTTGTGAAAGACAAGAGGATTAGCCTCAGCTTCTCAGCTCCTATAACCCCTTATCATAACAGGGTAGATGAAAGGAAGAATCAGACCTTAGTGGAAGCCACTAGAGCCATGATTCCTAAGTATTCACTTCTAAAATACTTTTGGGCTGAAGCAGTTCACACAATCTGTTATGTGTTGAATAGGGTGAATGTTAGAGCCAAATTAGATAAGACACCCTATGAGATCCTTAAGGGTAGAACACCCAATATTTACCACATTCATGTCTTTGGTTGTAAGGTTTTCATTCACAACAATGGGAAGTCTCACTTAGGAAAATTTAACCCAAAATCTGATGAAGGAGTGTTCTTAGGATATTCTAGTGTTGGGAAATATTTTAGGGTGTTTAATAAGAGGACTTTGGTGGTAGAGGAAACTACTCATATAGTGTTTGATGAGTCTGATCCTAGAAAGCCTAGAGTTGAGGATGATGATAGTGAACCACTCTACCTTTATCTTAATGATTGAACCCACCAAAATAAACCAAGCCCTTTCTGATGAGTTTTGGATCTTAGCCATGCAGGATGAGTTGAATCAATTTGTTAGGAATGATGTTTGGGAGCTTGTAGAAAGACCTAAGGGACAAAGTGTAATTGGAACCAAGTGGGTCTTTAAGAATAAGGTGAATGATTATGGAGTGGTGGTTAGGAATAAGACAAGATTAGTGGCTAAAGGGTGTAACCAAGTAGAAGGGATATATTTTGAGGATAATTTTGCCCTGTAGCTAGATTGGAAGACATTAGAGTGCTATTAGCCTTTGCCTATTATAAGAGATTTAAGCTTTTCCAAATGGACATTAAGAGTGCCTTTTTAAAAGGGGAAATAAAAGAGGATGTGTTTGTAGAACAACCCCTAGATTTTGAGAGTTCCTAATTTCCAAATAAAATTAAAAAAGGCCTTATATGGATTAAAGCAGGCACCCAGAGCTTGGTATGAGAGGCTTAGTACATTCTTACTAGAAAGGGAGTTTGTTAAGGAGAGCGTAGACCCCACCATTTTCCTGAGGAAAGTAGGACATAATTTACTCATTATTCAGATCTATGTCGATGATATACTTTTTGGATCTTATAATAAATGGCTATATGATGATTTTTTTAAAACAATGAGTAAGGAGTTTGAGATGAGTATGATGGGAGAGTTGTTCTACTTTTTAGGGTTTAGTATAAAATAAATAAATGATGGAACCTTTCTGAATCAATCAAAATACATAAAGGACATCTTGAAGAAGTATGAAATGGACAAAGCTAAGCCAATTAATACTCCCATGACCATAAGAATTCAGTTGGACAAAGTCCTAAATGGAAAATCAGTTGATCAAAAGAAGTACAGAGGGATGATTGGATCTTTACTTTACCTGACTGCTAGCCGGCCCGACATAATGTTTAGCGTATGTCTTTGTACTAGATTTCAAGCTGACCCTAAGGAATCCCACCTGATTGCAGTTAAGAGAATTCTTAGATATATTTTAAGGACCCAAAACTTAAAAATCTTGTATCCTAAGCACAACACTTCTTTTGAGATTATTAAATATTATGATTATGATTTTGCAGGATGTAAGGTGGATAGATAAAGCACTTATGGAACTTGTCAATTCATATGACAGTCTTTAGTCTCATGGTCTAATAAAAAGCAAAACTCTATTGCACTTTTCACTACTAAAGCCGAGTGCATTGCTTTAGGAAGTTGCGAGGCCCAAGTCCTTTAGTTAAAACAATAAGTACTGGATTTAGGATTATCTGTAGGCACCATTTGTTGGTGGAATTTTGAAAACATGTTTTGAAAATA
>NW_021319127.1:5401274-5411501 GCF_001605985.2 Dendrobium catenatum
GTTTGGAAGGGCCTTAGTGACCTTATACAAAAATGAGATCAACACCATCTCAGTTCTTTGTGACAACACTAGTGCCATCTGTATTTCTAAGAATCCTATCCAACATTCAAGGACTAAGCACTTTGACATAAGGCATCACTTTATTAGAGACCATGTGACTAAGAGAGACATTGAGTTACACCATGTGGCGACTAAGAATCAACTGGCTGACATATTTACTAAACCACCGGCCTTCGACACTTTCAGCACTTTAAGGACCAGATTGGGTGTGATTGACATTAATGCATGAACTAGATTTCTACTAATTTTTATCTGTTGATTACGTTGCTTTATTTTTGGTAGTTTTTTTATTATCTATTTTTTTCTAGTTGTTTTCCTTTCTTTTGGTACTTTAGTTTTCGTATGCCTTAATTTGTTTTTCTAATCATCGCTGAATTGATATCTTATGCATTGGTTTTGTCTTTTTGAAAATTTGTAGTTAAAGTTTTACATCTCATAATCTGCTAAAGGGTAAAAACACCGTTGATTGTGTCTCTTTTTCTAACCTATTTTGGTGGTAAAATTTTATTTTCTAAACAAAAGTCTATCACAAATTAATAATTGAATTTTTCAATTGAGATATTTTCTACCTTGCTACAGTAATCTAGCTTATATTTATAATAATCAAAGTTTTTGTTACTTCGAGATTTCTCGTTATCCTATCAATGCATCTCTTATAGGATTTTTTATTCTATTTTTTTAGTTTGTTCTTTCCTATATTAGAGTGCGAGTTCTTCTTCTCTAGTATCTATAAGATATACTCACAACTAAGAATATTTAAGGGTTTTATGAAAAAGAATCTAGCTTGCAAAAAATATAAAAAATGGCCAATGATGCCAAAAATAAAAGATGCGTAATGACGCCAAATTGAATACACACACACACAAAGTGTATCAAAAATAAAAAGATGCGCAAAGTGCATCAATCAATGGACAAGAGGCATAAAATGAGCCCATCAAAAAGCAAGCTATCTTCCTTTCTTCCAACTTTGAAAACTTAGAAGATTTCATATATCACTTGAGATTTTCAATGACTTGATTTTGAGTTTTGCGATTGTAACAAACTACTTTGATACATTATTCTATAAGATATTTTTCTGAAACAAAGTGTTGATCGGATCTCTTTTTTCTTTTCCAATTGATTTTTCTGAGTTAGGCCATTTGATTTCAAAAGATGATTTTACCCTAAAAGAAGTCCGAGCTTAGGGTTAACATGATCAAATATTTTACCATTTTTTAGATTTTTGATGTTGTTAACTCATTAACTTACACATTTTTAAAATCAATCACATGGAGACTATATCATATTCATGTCATGATTTAAATAAAAAAAAATTATTTCTTTGCTAGTTTTTATGGCTTTTTCATATTTTATCATTATTATTTTTAGTGATTTTATTATTTTTGGGCCTTCTCTGATTATCTCCATCCTTCCTCTGATTTTAATTTTTTATCACATCATCCTGGATGATATTTATATCATCCTAGACGATCTTCTCATCTTTCTTGAAAAACTCCATCTACTGAATATTTTGACTTTTTCTACTCTTCAACATCCTAGACGATCCATTATCATCTTGGATGATATGATCGTCCTTTGCTACAATCATCTTGATCATCCTAGCCGATACCTTTTCCATCCTGGCCGATGCGTTTATTGGTAATCGTCCCGTCTGATACACCTATTCATCCTGGATGATACACATGTTAGCACGTTTAAAATTTATAAAATTTCCCAGGATGATCTATTTTTGGACAATCGTCCTAGACGATCCACTATTCGTCCTGGACGATACACGTGGCATATGATTTAAAATGTTTTAAATTTGGCGGGTATGATCCATTATTGAGCATCGTCCTGGACGATCCACATAATCGGTCTAGATAATTTTCTTTTTTAACAGTCATCCGATCTGACTCCTCGAGATGATCGTCTGTGTCTAATCATCCCGGACGATATCTGATCGTCCCGGACGATCGGACTACCTTTTTGACCAACCGGCCAGGCGCAATAATGGCACCAGATTATCCTGGACGATCCTGCAATCGGCCTGGACGATCCTGCGATCGGCCTAGACAATCCGGCTGATCCTTTAAATTCTAAGCCATCCAGCAAGTTTTTATCACATAAAAACTCTTCCTTTGGCTTCTTCTTTCCTGTTCCTTGCTACTCTCTACTAATGGCTGGCGTCAAGCATTCCCGTCACACGTCTGGAAGCTCCTCGAGAACCATACTAGACCCTCGATTTCAGGACGCAGACGATCAGGCTGCCTACCACTGATACAAAAATTGCAGCATTACTCTCTTTAGATTAATCAATCCAAACCACCTCTCCTACCAGGTACTCAACCTTTTTACTCACACCAATTTATGTTTTATTCTCACTCTCGCAATCCCTTTTAATTTTGAACTTCACTTTAAATTTTATGCCAACCTCTGAATCAATTCTTCCTACACTGCTCTCACCTCATATGTGAATCGACGTCCTGTCGAGATCACATACCAGGATTATGCAGAATTGCTGCAGCTTTCCACCACTGGGGATAAGCTGCATACCCTGGTTTCTGATCTTGATTTTAACTGGGCTACGGCCAATTACTTTCTTCATCACACCAATGCTCCTTTTCATGTTGGAGAGACTAGCTCTTTACTTAAAGATGCTAGGAGCGTGCGACCGAATCCATATCACTCCCCTTTTTTCACTCACCACTTTTTACATCATGGCCAATCATGAATTCAATGCAATCAACCTGATCTTTCGCTACATCGAACATTTGACTACAATTAGAGATCCAGGTCATAGAAGGAAGCCCAATCTTGCTCTAGGACACATTATTGTATATATTCTAGAATCCAAATACAACCTTCAATATCCTGCTCCTCCCGACCTTCAGCCACCCTTCTACTCAAACAATTCCTTCAACATCCTTCACAAAACTCATCTCCACCCAGAAGATGAGGAAGCTTAGGGGCTGAGGAGGAGGAGTCTCCCTCTCTTCATCTTACACCTGTTCCTCTCCGCCAGCACTCTTAGTTGGATCAGTTGATAGAGAGATTTGATTAGTGGGAGACCCACTTTGAGGCCTACATTGCTGCATAGGAGCAGCAACTTACTGAGGACATCATCTGTATGTATATATTCTTATTAAGGCTAGTCATTAATCAGATACATAGATAATATACAGTATCTGCCATATAGTAAAAGCATGGACAAGGAATTTGGAACTTGAATGTTTAAAGTTTGATATTTAAAATCGAAAATTTAACCATCTTGTACTTAAAGCATATGGTAGGAGAATGGATGATAATCCCGATCAAGATCCCATGTTTTCATCTTCCCGGGCCATCGTGGTACCTGGTCTACATATTCAGAGGAGGTAGTCGACCAAATCTGATAGAAAGATCATTGTCGGCAACCATGGGTTGCTTTGTCCAAGGTTACCTTCTAGACCTTGAGTGAATGTTTATCTAAGGGGATAAATTTGAATCCAGCTTAGCTAATAGAGGGCTTTGTGCCCTATCGATCATATTCTATTGATTTATATCTCAAGGATTTGATGCTACTAAGGAGCATATTGGCTTTAGCCATAACCGATATTTTGTGGTACCATTTAGCGACAAAAACAGTCGATTCAGATGGCCCCGTGTCATAATCATTTATCTTGCGGTGCCATTTGGTGGCAAAACCATCGGTTAGAGGACACTTATCACGTCTTTACTGGTAGAAGATTATTTGAGAATGGATTCTAGTGATATTTTCAACTAGGCATTAGTTTTATGTGAGCTGAAGTAAGTTTTAATTTTTCTACTAGGTGAACTATTGTGGAGAGTAAATGAGTTTTTTCTTTAAGTGAATGATGGATTATTTCAATTTTAAACATTTCAATCTTAGGATTTTGGGATTTTCTAGAGTTTTAGATTTTCATGGGCATTTGGGTGGAATTTTGAGTATTTGGAATGGATCCCTCCGGTTAAGATTTGCATTCAATGTGGCCATCATTGGGGTGACTTTGAGGTCACTTATATTTCATTTGAATTTTGGTAGAAGTTTGAGAATATTTTAAAATGTTTGGAGTTAACCCCTTCGGTTGAGATTTTCATTTAACATGGACATCATCATGGTGTTTGGGGTCATTTCCATTTATAGATTGAATATTATCGACTCTGTCTACTGGTTGACGGAGGATCGAATTTCATAGGCTTTAGACCTTTATTGCTGAATTTTCTTTATTGAAACCCTTGAAGGCATTCTATGAACATATAAATAGATATTCTGATAGACACCCTGACCGTATATCTATTTAATAATTCGAGGCTTGTTGACTCCTATATATTCATATAGAAGGATCAGGCTCAAACAACGTTTCATTTTTGGACCCTTATAGCATCCCTAGACATCACGTATGTTCCTATAACATGCTCATCGAGGCACATGCAGGTGTTTGGGAGGATTTTATAATTATTTATTAGATATTATCAACTCTTATTTACCTACTTAGGAGGATCAGTTTTAAATTTAATGACCCGCACAGCATCCCTAGACGTCACGTTTGTTCCTACAATATGCTCATTAGGGCCCGTATATGTTTTGTGATTATATTTGTCCCTTGTGTACCTATGTGTATACAAATTATGGTACATGTACAGGGGTATTTTATGGAATATTTATGAAAACATATTCTGTCCACTTGCAATAATATTGTAGATCCGATGGCGTGGGGTCATGCTGTGATTATTTGCCCATTTTGTATAGGTAGACTATCATACACTATTTGTTTCTTCTGCAGGATGACTATAGTGCATTAAAGAATCTTCTTCTTTCGATTGCGTATACTTGCATCTATTACAGTTCTTTCGCATTTGATCGTAGATAGCCTGCTGAATACATAACATGCCTCTTTGAGCATCTTGTAGGCATTTGCATCCACTGTGGTTATTTTGCATTTTGTTTGTAAATGACATTTTATATGCATGGAAAATTTTCTATAAGGGCCTCTAGACATTTGCACTTGCTGCATATCATCCGACATTTGCTTGTAGATAGCATGTGGCATGTATATGGGTCTCCTCACAGTGGCTCATAGGAACTTGCATTCATTTTGTATTCTTCTTGTGAACAATATATTTGGTATACGATGGGTCTTCTATAATAGCTCATAGGAATTTCCACATGTACTCGTATTTGTTACACATCAACCACTATTGATTATAGGGAAACCATTATAATCACCTAGCATTAAATGGTGGTTGATTGATGGGGTGTGGTAGCATCTATCACCTATTGCTGATTACCACTACTATGCCTAGAAAGAATCTTCTATCATCGTCAGGAAGTGCTAAGAATCTGTTGTATATTTCATTGTATATGTTTGTAGAAGTACCACCATACTTGCAACTTTCTTACCATCATTGCTTGAATGTGACATGCTCATTTACCATTCATAGATCTCTTGCATGCATTATGCATGACGGATCTTCTATAGTCATTCGTGGACAATTTGTATTGTCTTCTATCATTTATATTCCTTCGTGCTTATCTACACCCCACTTAGATGTTGTAGTACCCTTATATTTCATGGTTTGTGCAAATGAATATAGTAGGGATTACTGCATCTCTCTACATGGTTGCCATGAAGACTATAAGCAGCTTTAGTTTTCTTACTCAAATGCGTTCATTTATCATTAACAGAGTACTGCCACCTTTGCTGCACATATTATGTATTCATTTGTGAACATTGTGTTGTACACATGATGAGATTTTGTAGTAGCTCGTAGGAGGGAAGTGTACTTGTTTGAATGACATATACTTATATCAAAATCGCTCATTATTGTCTCCATGTAGTTTGCAATATTTATCTATATTTAATTATGATGAAGCTATACATGCCCATCTTGATCATTACTTGGAGATAAATTAATGTTGCTAATCCATTATCAAGCTACAAAGAATTCAAGCCATTGCTTTGTGACCAAATCATATCCTCCACAATCTTTTTATTATTTGCAAACAAGTTCCACTTACAAACTCATTATCTTCAAAGAGGATTTTTCATATGCAGGATGGATTTGATATCATGTTCCTCACTACTTTTATTCTAATTGAGATACTTTTTATAAGTTAATGGTTGTCATTAATCATAAATATGTTGTTGCATATTTCACTTAATCCTCATTTGCATGTTGATTATGTCCCAACATCATCCTCTATGAGTCCCCTACTGTATTGTAAAGTTCGAGTCCAAGTTCAAATTGAGTTTATATCCACAACACTTAGTTCGTTTGAGTTTGACTTCCCTTGCATACGATTCAAGTTTAGTTCATTCAATTTTGTTCATTATACCCAATTCAAATTTAAATTCATGTTTTTTTTTTCAGTTCATGTCACATTTGAATCAAGTCTTTTATTTAATCATTCAAGTTCACATTTAATCCATTTAATTGTTCAAAATCAAGTCTAAACAAAGTCCCTTGTAACTGTCCAAGTCCTTGTCTTTTTAGATAAAATTTCGGTAGCCTCCCGGCATCTCCCTCGTTTAGGGGAAATTTCAATAGTCTGGGCCTCCCGCCATACTAGAGAATAGCGTGTATGGGTCGTATCGGATAACACTGAGGCCAAAAGTCTTCAACCCCCACCACGCCAGACAAAGGTGTGCATGGTTCTTTGAGCACCTGCAAGAAAAAGGCAATTTCTTCATGCATACAAGTACTTATATTATTGCCCCATCATTCTAAGAAAAGCACACACAAGGCTCGCCTACCTCATTGTAAGCACCGCACTAAGTTCCCTCCCACCACGCTAGAGAAAAGCATGCATAGGATGGCGTGTCACAGTCATTGAAAATAGGACTTTAGGAAACTACCTGTCTCATTGCAAGCATCGCAATGAATTCCCTTCTGCGACACTAGACAAAAGCATGCATAGGTGGTTGTTCGTCGCGTTGCAAGTGTTAAAATGGGTTTTTTCAAAGTTTGCAAAATTCTTCTTCTTTTTTCTTTTGAAATTCTCTCTATGTTTTTTTTTAAATCTTTTTTTTTTTTTTTTTGCATTTTCTTCTTTTATTTTCTTTGAAACTCTCCTTTTTTTTAAACCCTTCTTTTTCTTTTTGTTGCTTTCCCCTCACATACATACACACATATAAATAATTATATATACATATATATGTATATGTACAATCATGTATTAGACATATATATATATATATATATATACACACACAAAAGTAATAATAATTATTATAATAACATTAACTAATAATAATAATAATAAATAGTAACATAAAGAAATTAAGCTGAATTAATAATGATAATAAAAAGTAAAATAGAACATAGTCCATAGAAATAAACCTTCAATCTCTAAGTTCGGCACAGTAATTGAATTGATTGAATTATTAGTTTGCTGTAGAGTTATAAGGAGTATAGGCTAAGTAGGAGTCATTGTGAGCTGTGAATTAAAGCTTAAAGTTGTGGTATAGTGAAGAGAAGAAGTGGGGTCTTGCAGCTTTAGTTAGTGGAGGAATCAAGTGAAAGCTGAAGGCCAAGATTGGATAGATATATAAGATTTAGAGTTGGGTCGCTCAGCGGCGTGGCCGCGTGGGCTCGGTCTCATGAGGAGACTCGAGTGTGGAGATGGGTCGGATGGGGGTTTCTTACTTTCGGCCAGGGCAGGGAAGGTCTTCTTCAAATCAAAAGGTGGAGGGGGTCATCTACAGGTATGTGAATGGTTCGGTTGTTGAGGCCGATGAACGTCAGGTCCTGGTCGTGGGAAGACGTCGACTGGTGCTTGCTTGGAAAAGTTCGACTAAATGGTCATACGACTATAGGAGCTTCGGTCCGGAGACTAGATGAATAAAGACAGGGAGAACCGCGAGCAGTAGGTTGATTCGGTCGAGTATAGAAGTCAGAAAGAGGATTTAAGGTCGGAAGAAGAATAAGAGATGGGATTGTGGCTTTCATATGGAGAAGCAGAGAGCGGAAGTTCCGGCCTTGGCTCTAGGAGGCTATGGTGGATTTAGATGGAGAATATGGGTAGTTAAAAATTTTAATTGTTTTTGTCAATTAACTACAACAACCACATCACCAAATCATTATTTCGATTATATGAATATTTTTTTTCTATCGTGTCTTATTATGAATTAAATTGTCATTTTAAACCTAATAAACAAAGGTCTTTAAATTTTTAAAGAAGATTGTTACTGGCTAATAATTTCTTATGTTGGAAAGGATAAAAAAATTACCGGATAATGACTTCGGATGATAAAGATATATTGCAATAGAAGACAGAATCAAGACCGAGATACTCTAGTGTATGCAATGGTTAAGTCGTTAGCCGAATCGTCATGGCATATGAGCGATAAGAGACTAGCAAACTCTAGTGTATGTGATCATCTAAAATAATTAAAAAAAATTTTGAAGTTCTCATTATCATCTAAATATTTGATCAAGATTACATAAAATATATAATTAAACACTCAAAATTACCACAAGAAAAACACTTGAAATATGGACTAATAAAACTTTTGTAAACACTGCTTTGAATGATCAAGTAAGCATACTTTCGCTTTTTTTTTTCGTCTTTTCTTTTTGTCTTTTTATTACATCTAAGAGTTTGCCATAAATTTAAATTTTGATGATTTTAATTTAATTTGAATTCGATTAAAATTGATTGAAAATTCACCACATTTTTTAATTAAATCTTTTATGAATTTGTTCAAAGTCTACAAGTTCCGCCTAAAAGTCTTAAATTTAGAATTAAATTTTATTCCAACTCTATAATATGAGATAAAAAAAAGTACTGAATGAATTAACTAAACATTTCCTGGTAACAATCACTAGAAATTTACAGCAGATCGTTTTTATCAAGCAACAAAATACCATAAAAGTTTTGAATAAATTCTTCGCTTGCTTAAGCTAAATAAAAACCAATTTAATTGTGATGAAATTTTAATAAAAAAAAATTTCACTAAAAAGTAAAACTACATTAGGCAGGAATTATGAATCAATGAAAAATTGTCCAAATATGCATTTACTTGACTTGACGTTAAGTTTTATTTTTTATGTGACGCCACATTTGCCCATTACTGGCCAAATGAATTGATGGTTTTTTCTCTCACATAGTGGAACAATTATTACGTCCTCCGACCGAATGCAGAGGAACATCCGGTCGTAGGCAAAATCCCGCCTATACCGAAGTGTATCGAGTTTTTCTAAAAAAACTCGGTACACCTCGGTAGGCAGGATTTTGCCTATGACCGGATGTTCCTCTGCATCCTTACACCGGACCAAATAAAAGTTCCACATAGTATGAGTCACATGGTATCTTCTGTAAACAAAGGAATTGAACAGTCATTGATCTTTAGAGTAAAATGAATTGATGCCATTAAAGTAAACTAAATTTAGGAGAGTGCAGATCATTCAAAGTAGTGTTTACAAAAGTTTTATTAGTCCATATTTCAAGTGTTTTTCTTGTGGTATATATATACTCATAAAAAAGTAATTGAATCCATTTTTTCTTGTGGATCAATAAACTTTTGGAGACTTTCATTCACTTTTGTTTACAAAAGTTCTATTAGCAGTGGCGGAGCCAGAAAGTTTATCAAGGGGGGGCCTAAATTATGTTATTAAAATTTTCCCTCAACTTTTTTCATCCGGGCTTGGGACCGGCGTAGGCAGTTTTAAAAACTTTTTATTAATAATTATCCAAAAACATATAATATTAAATATAAGAGAGTAAACAACTTACAATTTATAACGCCGACTCTTCATATTCTGAAAGAGTTGAATGATTACTTCATTATCAATAGAATCCAGAATTTCTTTTTCAACATAAACAAGTAATAAATCATTCATCTATTGATCGCCAATCCTATTTCGCAGCCGATTTTTTATAATATTCATGGCAGAAAATGCTCTTTCAACGCCTGCTGTGGCAACGGGTAATACCAATGCCAATTCCAGTAGTTTAAAAACAACAGGATATACTATATCCTTTCTACATTGGATCATTTTTTCAGCAAGACTTCCAATATTTTTTAATGAGGTGAACTGATCATCAGATCGCATATCCATGATATAAGTATCCAACTGATTTTCAAGAACCGCCTGATCAAGAAGACTAAAATCAGCTGGATAAAACTGTGTCATTCGAATCAACATGTCTTTATTGAATGCATGAAATCCGTTATTAGGATT
>NW_021319127.1:5411601-5422258 GCF_001605985.2 Dendrobium catenatum
ATGAAGAAAGAAGATATCATTCGTTAGTAATCATTCGATTATAATGATTACGATCATTATGAATTTCATTTCCCAAAAGAAATATTAATTGGGTTTTAAAAAATTGACATGAGTTATGAATTACATCGTAGGAAACCGGAGTCTCATATGAATACTCTTGATTAGAATAACGACAAAAATTTTATTTTAAGATTTTCTATGAGTGATATTAAAGAGTTGAGTTTGGAATTCAACAAGAATTATATTGAATTTTAAACACTTTTTTTCGGAGACAATGGAGGAGAGGTAAGAAGCACTTAGAGATTTTGAAATAATTCAAAAGTTCCCCTACCTAAGCTAAATGTTAGGCTTATGTTTTGGATTGAGAGAATCTTTAATTTGAGTTGAGCAATTGTTAGAAAGTTGGTAGTCAGATGTCTTTTGACCCTTCAAGTGACACACTGTGCTGACATGCACGTCACTTAATTCGCCTCATTTTATGTGTTTTTGTGTGTAGGGGTAAACATATAAAAAAAGGTTAATATTTATCTAACTTTTTCGTATATTTTCAAGAAGAATGTACCACCATGGTGTACACATTAAATTTAGGTTGAGGGCTTTACTTGAACGATGCATTTAGTCTTTGCCTTAAACATAGGTATCAGATCAGTGTCTTTTTTATAATATCATAATTCTCATTAATAGAATTCTCCATTCTTAATGGATAATAAGACCAAATATCTATTGTGAATCTGGATTCAAAGATTATAATTTTGATGTTAACAAATATTTCTGACACTTCTATTTTTTTATGATTATCCTCCCTACTAACATTCAGGTCCACAAGGTCAAATTGCAAATCAAGCTAGTTCAATATTGGATAGATTATGACTGAGTCAGTATATAAATCTTTGTTAAGTATTTTTACCTTTTTTTTAGTCAAATGTAATAAAGTGGGTCATGATACTAAGTAACCTTGCACACACACACACACTCAGGGGTAAAATTTTTGTCTATTTTTAGAATTTTTTATTTTTGAACATATTGTCCGAGATGATAAAAAATTATCCTGAATGATCAGTTAAAAATAAAAATCCTAATTAGGATATCCTAGTTAAGGCAGTCGAAATTAAGCAAATCGTCCTAGACGATCTTAGCATCATTTGGGATGAAGGGCTCAAATTAGAAAGATTCAGCTACCAACTCTTTTAGGTATATTATTATTTTTGGACATCGTCCAGGACATTGTCATAGACGATGCATTATAACTATACTTAAATTAGTCGGATGATTATGGAAAGCAATTAAGGGTTGATTGATCGATCATATCATCCTAGATAATCGCAGGATCGTCAGGGTCGATCAGTTAAACAAATCTTAGTTTCTTGTTGGATGACCATAATGATGTTTTGGATGATATGTATTGATTTATACTAAGTATTCAGGACAATGCCAAATCATCCTAGATGATCATTTATTTTTCTATTATCCGAATAGGTAAAGTCTGACTGAATAGAGCGATTGTCTGAATGATACTCGACATCTTAAACTAATCGTATAGAATGATGTCATATCATCATGGATGATCATAAAAAATAAACATTCTAATCATCCAGCCTCCCCTAGATCGTCCTGGCTAATTAAGCTAAATTTATACTAATCATATAGGACGATTCATTGATCGTCCTAGACGATCTTGGCATATTAATTATAGATTAGGGAAAATATGAAGCCCTTCTTTATAAGATCTCTTGTTTACTCAAGAGGTGATCTTTTGTTGCTATCCTGACTTAAGAGAGCCTAAAGGAGAGGGAGTTCTTGGGAGGGAGAGAGAGAGGATCTTGTGATGGGGCATTTATGAGGGTTTCACAAAGGTTTCTCTAAAAAAGGATCTGCATCGTCTTCTTTGGTCGTCATCCCTGATTTCTTGGAGGTTCTAAAGAGGTCTACTTCAGTGATTGATAGAGGTTCTCTGCTTACTTTAGGAGGAAGCAAAAGGAGTTGGGTTCTCTGCCTGCTTTAGGAGAAAATAAAAAGAGTTGGTTATCTGCCTCACCAGGGTTGGTGGAAATAAGTTTTTGTGTAGGCTTCTTCACCTTGCTGTGGGAGCAAAACGAGAGTTACTAAGTTTAGTGCAATACCTAGCGGAGAGGCTCTGGGGAGTGGACGTAAGTCAAGTTGTCATAACCACTATAAAATCTGGTGTGTTCTTTCTTATTGTATTTTCGAATTTAATTTATGCAATTTATTTTCTGGTGAATGTTGGTTTGGTTTAAGATCGTGAACTTTGTTTGAGAATTTTTAAAACACTAATTCATCTCCCCTTTTGGTTAGCCTCGGGCTAGTTCATAAGGGCTTAATATCTCCAACAAACTTTTAAGTGATATTAGAGCGAAATTTATAAAATATTGTTCTTAAAAACTTTTAAATTTTGATCCATGGTTAACTTTAGTAATCATAATATTGTGGAAGGGTATTCTATTATCCGACCACCTTTGTTTGACAAATAACTTTTAATTTTTGGAAAACTTGCATGTCCACTTTTTTACAATCAATTGACTATTGCATGTGGATGCTTGTTAAAGAAGATTATTCACCCCATCATGTTAAATTAATGCAATCAAAACTTCACTTCCTTTTACTGAATGAACATTTAAAGATAGGAATTTAGTATAACTCAATGCAAAATATTTAAACTATTTTTTCTGTGCTTTGAAATCAAAAGATTACATGCGTGTCTCAACTTATGAGAAATATGAGATAGATTGTGTATTATTTATGAAGGGATAAATGAAGTTAAGCAATCTAGGTTAAATATCTTATTCATGACTACAAGCCTTTTTGCACAAAACCTAGTGAATTGATATCTAAAATGTATACTAGGTTTACTCAAATTGTCACCTCATTACATGCTTTAAGAAGAGAGCTAAGCAACTATGAAAAAGTTAACAAAATTTTAAGATGCTTTTCTTTTTCTTTTGGTGCTAAGATTACTGCAATAACTGAATCTAAAGATTTGAATACTTGTTCTATTGATAACTTACTTGGATCACTCATTGCTTACGAGCAAGGAGTGAACCAAAGATAACTTAATGCAGGTAAGAAAAAGAAGGAGAAAATTATGGAGCTAAAGGCCAATGATACGGAGACTGATTCTTCCGGGTTTGAAAGTGATGATGTTGCCTTAATCACTA
Source organism: Dendrobium catenatum (assembly GCF_001605985.2). Lineage (NCBI taxonomy): Eukaryota > Viridiplantae > Streptophyta > Magnoliopsida > Asparagales > Orchidaceae > Dendrobium > Dendrobium catenatum. The sequence continues at coordinate 5,414,775 of NW_021319127.1, forward strand.
TACAATTCAAAAGTTTTCTAAGGAAGAATCAAAAACATCATAAAAAGTGGAATGAAGGTAAGGTAATAAGAATTTTAAAAGTTCTACTGATATAATTTATTTTGAATGCAGAAAGCCAAAACATGTTAAAACTGATTGTCCTACACTCAAGGCTCACCTAAGTAAGAAGATGGATAAGGAGAAACCCAAGACAAGAAGCAGTTTCAAATGACATCTAGGTAGATTCTATATCTAACTCCTCTGAGATTGAAGCTGAGGAGGAGACAATAAACTTGTGCTTGATGGCAGATGAACATCTTGGTTAGTCTGGCAAGAAGAGATATGTAAACTAACCTACAATCAATTACTTGAAGTTTTTGAACAAATTCATGCATCATATAGAAAACTTAAAAAATTGCAATTGGCCTGAAATTAGAATTTTTAAATTTGTAAAAAGAACATGAAGTTTTATTTAAAGATCACTCTACACTTGATAGCAATCACATGTCATTACTTGATGAGTTAAATAAAAAAGTATTTTGAGTTAGTCGTTGAGTATGATTCATTGGAAGCATCCCACACTGCACTTGAAAATAAGTTTAAAATATATATTAATGAATTTGAAGGTAGGGAGCACTATTTGAAAGTTGATAATGCTATTTTAGAAAGTGCTAACTCGATGTTTAAAGTTAAATTAAAAGCACTTGAGGAAAACAGGACTCCACACACACCTGAATAGTTTTTCAATTCTAATCCAAAGCCAAAATTTTTAAAACCTAAGAAGAGGCACTATAACTTGAATAGGTTAGTAAATCCATTTCCTGGTGTTAGATGATTTTTATGTGGCATGCTAGGATATATCTCACACACTTGCACTATTTACCATAGTATAAATTGGGTATAGAGACCCAAATTCCATGATTCATAGCATAACACACATACATTACATTCTTCTATTCATAAGAAGGGACCCAAACTTATTTGAGTTCTTAAATCTAATGTTTGATGATTTTATAGTTGTACTCTAACTAAAGACCTCATGAGAGCATGTGGTACCTAGACAGCAGACGCTCATGACACATGATTGGAGATGCCAATCAATTCATTTTATTAGAGGCCAGGGGTGGAGGAAAGGTTATACTTGGAGATAACACTTCCAGGAAAGTGGTGGGCGCATGTATAATCAAAAACTCCAATAACCTTTTGATTAAAAATATTTTGCTTGTAAATAGACTAAAACATAACTTGCTCAATATTAAGCAGCTTGCAATAAGGGTTTTATCATAAAATTTTTAGCAAATACATGTATTATTAGCTTGAATAGCAATACTATTTTGTAGAAAAAAAAAGATTAATAATGTTTACATGCTTGAATTAAATAATATTGAATGTGATACTTCATTTTTTCTTAAAAACTATCACTGATGAGTCTTGATTGTGGCACAAGAGGTTATGTCATGCTAGTATGAAAACCCTAAGGAGAGTGACCCAAAAAGACATAGTTAGAGGTGTCCCCAAGCTTATGTTCACTAAAAACCACCTATGTGATGCCTGTCAACTACGGAAGCAAGTCTAATTCTCTTTCCATTCCATTAATAATATTATCATCTCTAGACCTTTAGAAGTCCTTCACATGAATTTATTTGGACCCATTAGCATTACCAGCTTAGGTGAAAAAGTTTATTGATTTGTGATTGTTGATGACTACTTGAGATTCACTTGGATTAAATTTCTATCACATAAGAGTGAGTCTTTTGATAAATTTAGATCATTCTCCACTTGGATTTAAAAAAAGCTAGGTTATGAGATCTTAATTATTCATAGTGACCATGATAGAGAGTTTGAAAATGATAGATTTAAAGACTTTTGTGAGGATAAATGGATATGAAAGGAATAATATAACCTTAGTAGAATCCACCATAGCTATGCTTACTGAGTATTCACTTCCAAAATACTTCTGGGTTGAAGCAGTAAATATAGCTTGTTATATATTAAATAGGGTGAATGTTAGAACCAAACTAGATAAGACACCCTATGAGATTATTAAGGGTAGGATACCCAACCTTTCCCACCTCCACGTCTTTGGCTGTAAGGTATTCATTCTTAATAACAAAAAGTCACCCTTAGAAAAATTTGACCCAAAATCTAATAAATTAGTATTATTATGGTATTTAAGTGTTGTGAAATCCTTTAGGGTGTTTAATAAGAAGACTTTGGTGGTGGAGGAAACTACTCATGTAGTGTTTGATGAATCTGATACTAAAAATTCTAGAGTTGAGGATGAATATGAAGTTGAAGAGATTACCCAAGGAGTTGAAAATTTGGAGAAAAGGGTAGAGCCTCAAAATACTGAAGAAGTAGGTGAGATTACCCAAGGAGTAGAAAACACAAATATGGAGGAATGGGTAGAACATAGATACATTTTGCTTAAAGATTAGAGATATTCTTTGAGTCATCCTAAAGAATTGATCTTAGAAGACCCTTCTGAAAGTGTTAGAATTAGGCATGGACTTAGGAAGGAAGTGAACCACTTTGCCGTTATCTCAATGACTGAACCCAATAACCCAAGAAAGGCATGCTTGTGTCTTCGGGCACTTGCAAGAAAAAGGAAGTTTTTTCTCGCATATGAGTACTTATATTTTTGCCCCACCGTGCTAAGAAAAGAATGCACAAGGCTCGCCAACTTCATTGTAAGTGTAGCACTAAGTTCCCTCCCACCATGCTAGGGAAAGTGTGTACAGGTGGGTCCCTCGGCACTCCACAAATAATGAAAATAGGACTTTAGGAAACTACCCGCCTAATCGCAAGCATCACAATGAATTTCCTCCTATCACACTAGAGAAAAGCGTGCATAGGTGGTTGTTCGTCACGTTGCAAGCATCGAAATGGATTTTTTCCAAGTTTGCAAAATTTTTCTTTTTTTTTTCTTTTTCTTTGTTTTCTTTTGAAACTTTCTTTTTTTGCATTTTTTTTTTCTTTGAACCTCTCCTTTTTTTAACTCTTCTTTTTCTCTTTTTCTTTTTTTTTTTACATTCCCCTCACATACATACACACACACATATAAATAATTATATATACATATATATGTATATGTATAATCGTATATTAGACATCGAGTGCATCGAGCTCCTCCATTCTTAACCGAGCATTTTGTTTCTGAGTAAGCTCATTTTGGATTACTACCCAAAGTGACGGTAGTTCAACTTCCTGTGATAATTCAACTCCAAACACCAATGAATAAGAAGTGGATTTATTTGGCATCTTGTAGGTTGTACGATATGTCAACAGTGCTTATGTCATCTTCGTATGCGACTCTTTTTTATTCTTGGCAAGGATCTTCTTCAATAATTTCACCAACATCTTGTTGAAGGTTTCCGTCAAACCATTCGCTCTTAGGTTATATATATATGAATATTGCCAATCAATCTTATGCTGATCAACAAACTTATAAATTTTTATACTCTTGAATGTAGTACCATTGTATGAGATTATATAGAGTGGCACAACAAATCTGTAGACGATGTTATGGGTAAAGAAATTTATCACATGCTCGAATGTGACTTCTTTGAATGGAGCCGCTTCTGCCCACTTCAAGAAGTAATATGTTACTGTTAGAATAAAGTGGTGTCCCGCTGAAGATGGTGGATCTATCGGCCCAATTATATGTGTGCTCCAGCATTCAAATGACCAGGATGCTACTGATGGGTGCTGTGGATTGGAGGTTGATGTATAACATCATTGTGGATCTGACACTCATGACACCTCTTGGCGTGATCAATATAATTTATTATCATTGTCAGTCAATAGTAACCCATTCTCTTAATTTTAGCAGCCATTTTGGGACCTGATAAATGTGCACCACAAAGTCCTTCATAGACATCTTCTACTACTCTATCAGCTTCCTTGGTCCCCAAGCACCATAGCCACATCTGATCAAAAGCTTGATGATATAATGCATCATTAATAAATGCATATCCCAATACTCTTTTTTTGAATTTGTGAGGCTAGAGATTTATCCATTGTGAACTTTCTTTCTTTGAAATAGTTGATGAATGGCTGCCTCTAGTAATCTCCTTCCTCAATGTCTAAGCAATGCCACTAGAATTTTGAGCTTAGATTAGCTTTATGTCTCTTGACAACATGACATCCTTTTGGATAATTTTCCATAATGATCTAATGGAGAGGTTGAGGGTCAACTGACATTTTATCCATTTGGCTTGAATATGGAATTCCCTCTACCTTCAAGAATTATAACAGAGCGAGCTCCATAACCCGACAATTGTAAGCTCTGATAAATACAAGCCTCTCCTTATTAGTGTTCGCTATTTCCTTGGACAATTTGGCCAAGCAATCTGATTTGGTATTTTTGACCTCGAGGAACTTAGGTTATTTTAATATTTAGCAATTATTTCAGAAGCTCGAGTGCTCATCGGTGTTAATGGGCCAATTCAAGATTGCTAACCTTATAAATGCTGAGGACTTGATTTATCACAAGTTAAGAATCTCCAAAGAATTGGAGTTTTGTATTTGAATTCATTGTTGGTCCGAGGTTCAATCAAACTAAATGAAATTATCATTATGCCTCCTTTAGGTGCTACAAAAATGAGATCGATGCTAGCTTAGGCCCTTGCAATATTTGGTGATCGGGTAAGTTTAATCGACGATGCCTCATCAAAGTATATCTCCCAAAATGGTAGTATTAAATCTTCATCGACCTACATGATTTGCTCATCGGGCAGACCATCATTAAGCGGGGAGTCTGCTAGGACAGGATGTAAGGCAAGAAAATCTGTCAAGGCTTGCCCTTTCATCGCCTTTTATGGTATGTGAATGATATCAAACTACAGTAATAGTACTGCCTTCATGGCTAGATGACTTATCAATGCTAGCCTTATCATTAAGAACTTTAGCAGATTGATTTTTGATATTAATGTACCTTTGTGAGAAAGCATGTAATGGAAAAGTTTCTGAACTACAAAAATCAACGTTAGGCAATGCTTCTCAATTGTAGAATAGTGACTTTCTGCTCTGATCAATCTCCGACTAATTTAGTAGAGTGTATTCTCCTTACCTTCTTTATTATGTTAGGCTAATAGCACTCCGAGGGACTCTTTTAGTGATGTCGTGTTAGTATAAGAGGCTTCCCTAGAATTAGCATTGCGAGAATGGGATGATTTAACAAGTATCTTTTGATACTATCAAACGCTTCCTGACACTCTTCATCTCACTTGAAAGAAATATCATTCATCATGAGATTCAAAAATGGTTGGGACCTACCTGATAGATTCGATATGAATCATTGAATGAAAGCTAATTGTCCTTACAAAGATAAAGTTGGCGGAGATTTCTTTGAGGCGGCATCTCCATGTTTGCTCTTATTTCATTGGGGTCGATCTTGATACCTCAGCATTGAACTACATTCCCTAGGAATTTGCCGAAGGAGACCCTGAAAGCACACTTAAGGGGATTCATCTTTAGATCATATTTCCTGATCCTTTCAAATATAATCCTAAAATCATCCAAGTGGTCTCTTCGGTCAACACTCTTGACAATAAGGTCGTCCACATTACACTTGACCTTTTGATGTATTAACTCATAAAAAATATGAGTCATTACCCATTAATAGGTGGCACCAATATTCTTCAGGATGAAGGGTCCGTGTAGCCGAAAATGATGGTAAATATTCTGAATGATGTGTGCTTTTCATCTTCAAGCGCCATCTTGATTTGATTATAACTCAATGATCCATCCATAAAAGAAAACATATCATAATTGGAAGTGTTGTCAACTAGAAGTTATGATACTAGGAGCGAAAAGTCATCTTCGAACACACCTTGTTAAGGTCCCAAAAATCTATATAGATATGAATATGACCATTTTTCTTCTTCACAGGGAAAATATTGGCGATCCAATCGGAATATTTTTCTTATCGAATGAAGCCTGCCTCTATAATATTTTTCATTTCTACAATCACTTATTCTTCAAGCTCTAATCTCATTCTTGTTGGAGCTTATTTAATGGGTGTTGCATCTGATTTAATGGATAATCTGTGAACTACTATATTAGGGGATAAGCAAGGCATGTCAGCGTATGTCCAGGCAAAATAGTCTATGAATTTACAGACGAGCTCTTTGATTTCTTCCACTTGCTCTTTAGGCAGAAGGGCACTGATGAAGGTTGGGTAATCTTCTTCAGTCTGAGAGGATATAGTTAAAAAGAAATGGGATTTCTTGGATATTTCTTCAAGATGTCGACCATCGAGAGTATTATCTATAGGGATAATCATTGGGACCCACTTTTGATTATTTTTTTATGGAAGATCTCTAGGGGTACACACTAGATGTCACACCATTCTTTTGCATTTTTTTATGTTGGTCTCCATATTTATTTTCTCATATATTGGGACCTTTTAGGGATGAAATGTTGGATATGCGTCCAAGTATCACACTATGATGCTCACCACACTTATCTTTATTCTTTCTTTGTTCTACCATCATAATAGATGGTTGCACTTACCTCTATTGGGACCTTTTAGTGACAACTTTTTGGATATAAGGACTAAGTTCACGTCCTTGTTGCAAATCTATTTTCATGACTAATGTTTTGATGATTGACAAACACTGTTGATTCTCTTGGACTGCTTGTTGCTTCTAACTTTTTAGAAATCAAAGATCGAACGAACAAACGAAGCCAATTCAAGATTGCATAGGTTTAGGGTTGAGTCATTATGTACTTTATTTTTTCTCTTCTTGAGTCTATTTGTAATGGTCAAAGAGACTGATGCTAAGTAACCCTACACACACACTTGAGAAAATTAGAATTTTTATTTTTACTCATATCGGCCAAGATGATATTTACATCATCCTGGACGATCAGGCTTAAAACAAGAAGTCTAAATATGTATTCTTAATTAAGGCAGCCGTCATTAACAGATCAGCCTGGACGATACGTGTATCGGCCAGGACGATAAGCTCAAAATAGAAAGAAGTTACCGCCATAGATAATTAAGGTATACTGTATTTTTTAAATTATCGGCCAGGATGATCATTGATCGGCCTGGACAATATTCACAAATTATTTCTTAATTGATCAGGAAATCAAGGGAGTAATTAAGGATGATTAATATGATCATATAGTCCTGGACGATCGTAGGATCGGCCAGGATGATCTATTCAAAAACCTTAGTTACTTCAGGATGATAAATATCGGCCAGCTCGAAATCAGGGCGATGCTTTGGACGATTTTCCTCTGATTTGATCTGATCGACTGGGACGATCGTGAGATCGGCCTGGACGATCAAGCCAATTTTAAATCGTCCAAGTTTGCATTCAGGGCGATGCTCTGGCCGATCTTCTGAGATTTGTACTGATCGGCCAGGCCGATGTCCATATCGGCCTGGACGATAATGTTGGAAACTTGCAATTAATGAGCTCCTTTGAAGCTCTTCTATTTAAGAGCTCTTGTTCAATATTTTGAAAAACCTTTTGGCTGCTGCCTTGACCTGA
>NW_021319127.1:5422608-5425993 GCF_001605985.2 Dendrobium catenatum
TTTTTTTTGGGGGGGGGGGGGGTTGGGAAGGCAGATGGGTTTGTAGACAAGACAATACCTAGAGATTTTGCCCTCATTTTATGAGGACTTTATGATATGAGTTCTGGTTTCTTATAAGTGCAAACCCCTACAATTAATTACCCCTCCCGATCATGAGAGAAAACTTTTGATTAGGGCTAGTCGTCAATCAATTAGGTAGAGAATACATAGTATCTAGCATATAGTAAAAGCATGGACTTGGAATTTGGAACTTGAATGTTCAAAGTTTGATATTTAAAATGGAAAATTTCACCATCTTGTACTTAAAGCGGATGGTAGGAGAATGGATGATAGACCAATCAAGATCCCATAGTTTCATTATCTCGGGTCATCGTGGTCCTTGGTTTACTTAGTCAGAGGTGGTAGTTGACCAAACCTGACAGAAAGATCCTTATCGACAACCATGGATTACTTTGTCCAAGGGGACCTTTTAGACCTTGGGTGAATGTTTATCTAAGGGGATAAATTTGAATCCACCTTAGCTAATAGAGGGCTTTGTGCCCTATCGATCATATCATATTGATTTATATCTCAAGGATTTGATGCCACTAAGGAGCGTATTGGCTCTGGTTATAACCGATATTTCATGGTGTCATTTAGCAGCAAAATCAATCAGTTCAGAGGTCCTCGGGTCATAACTATTTATCTTGCAGTACAATTTGGTGGAAAAAATGCTGATTATAGGACACTTACCATGTCTTTACTGGTAGGAGATTATTTGAAAATAGATCCTAGTAATATTTCAACTAGGCATTAGCTTTATGTGAGCTGAACTAAGTTTTAATTTTTCTATTGGGTAAACTGTTGCGGAGAGTAAATGGGTTTTTTCTCTAAGTGATTGATGGGTTATTTCAATTTTAAACATTTCAATCTTAGGATTTTGGGATTTTTTGGAGTTTTAGATTTTCATGGGTATTTGGATGAAATTTTGAGTATTTGGAATGGACCTCTCTGGTTGAGATTTACATTCAGCGCGGCCATCATTGGGGTGACTTTGAGGTCACTTATATTTCATTTGAATTTTGGTGGAAGTTTAAGAATATTTTAAAATGTTTGGAGTTAACCCTTCCAGTTGAGATTTTTGTTTAACACGGCTATCATCAGAGTGTTTGGGATCATTTCCATTTATAGATTGAATCTTATTGACTCTGTCTACTAGTAGACGGAGGATCGAGTTTCATAGGCTTTACACCTTTATTGATGAATTTTCTTTATTGAAAGCCTTGAAGACATTCTATGAACATATAAATAGATATTCCAGTAGACACTCTAATCGCATATCTATTTGATAATTTGAGGCTTATTGACTCATATCTATTTATATAGAAAGATCAGGCTCAAACTATGTTCATTTATGGACCCGTATAGCATCCCTAGACTTCACGTATATTCCTACAACATGCTCGTCGAGGTGCATGCAGGTGTTTGGGAGCATTTTATAATTATTTGTTGGATATTATCAATTCCTATTTTCCTACTTAGGAGGATCAGGTTCAAATTTAATGACCCGCACAGCATCCCTAGACGTCACATGTGTTCCTACAACATGCTCGTTATGGCCCATACATATTTTGTGATTGAATTTGCCTCTTGTGTATATATGTGTATAAAAATTACGATGCATGTACGGAAGAATTTTAAGGAAATTTATGAATACACATTTTGTCCGCTTGTAAGAATGTTGCAGATTCGGTGGCGTGGCATCGTGCTGTAGTTATTTTCCCATTTTATATAGGTAGACTATCATACACTAATTATTTCTTTCTGCATGAGGACTATAGTGCATTAAAGAATTTCTTGCTTTCGGTTGCGTATACTTGCATCTATTACAGTTCTTTCGCATTTGATTGTAGATAGCCTGCTGAATACATAACATGCATCCTTCAGCTTCTTGTAGGAATTTGCATCCACTGTGGTTATTTTGCATTTTGTTTGTAAATGACAATTTGTATGCATGGCAGATTTTCTATAAAGGCATGTAGACATTTGCACTTGCTTCATATCATCCAACATTTGCTTATAGACAGCATGTGGCATGTATATGGGTCTCCTCACAGTGGCTCATAGGAACTTGCTTTCATTTTGTATTCTTATTGTGGACAACATATTTGGGTATACGATGGATCTTCTATAATATCTCATAGGAATTTCCACATGTACTCGTATTTTTTACACATCAACCACTCTTGATTATAGGGAAACCATTATATCAGCTAGCATTGAATGGTGGTTGATTGTTGGGGTGTGGTAGCATCTATCACCTATTGCTGATTACCATCACTATGCCTAGAAAGAATCTTCTATCATCGTTAGCAAGTGCTAAGAATCTGTCGTATGTTGCATTGTATATGTTTGCAGAAGTACCATGATGCTTGCATCTTTCTTACCATCATTTCTTGAATGTGACATGTTCGTTTACCATTCATAGATCTCTTGCATGCATTATGTGTGACAGATCTTCTATAGTCATTCGTGGACAATTAGTATTGTCTTCTATCATTTATATTCCTTCGTGGTTATCTACACCCCACTTAAATGTCGTAGTACCTTTCTTTTTCATGGCTTATGCAAGTGAATATGTAGGGATTACTGCATCTCTCTACATGGTTGCCATGAAGACTATAAGCAGCTTCAGTTTTCTTATTCAAATGCGTTCATTTATCATTCACGGGGTACCGCCACCTTTGTTGCACATATTATGTAGCATTTGTGAACATTTTGTTGTACACATGATGAGATTTTGTAGTAGCTCGTAGGAGGGTAGTGTACTTATTTGAATGACAAATACATATGTCAAAACCCCTCATTATTGTCTCCATGCATTTTGCAATATTTATATATATTTAATTATGATGAAACTGTACATTCCCATCTTGATCATTACTTGGAAATAAATTAATGTTTCTAATCCGTTATCAAGCTACAAAGAATTCAAGCCATGGCTTTGTGACCAAATCATATCCTTCACAATCTTTTTATTATTTGCAAACAAGTTCCACTTGCAAACTCATTTTCTTTAAAGAGAATTTTCCATATGCAGGATGGATTTGATATCATGTTCCTCAATACTTTTATTCTAATTGAGATACTTGTAATAAGTTAATGGTTGTCATTAATCATAAATATGTTGTTGCATATTTCACTTAATCCTCATTTGCATGTTGATTATGTCCAAACATCATCCTCTATGAGTCCCCTGCTGTCTTCTTAAGTTCGAGTCCGAGTTCAAATTGAGTTTATATCAACAACACTTAGTTCGTTTGAGTTTGACTTCCCTTGCATACGATTCAAGTTTAGTTCATTCAATTTTGTTCATCAAATTTAAATTCATGTTTTTTTTTTTTTT
>NW_021319127.1:5426575-5477543 GCF_001605985.2 Dendrobium catenatum
TCTTATTATGAATTAAATTGTCATTTTAAATCTAATAAACAAAGGTCTTTAAATTTTTAAAGAAGATTGTTACTGGCTAATAATTTCTTATGTTGGAAAGGATAAAAAAATTACCGGATAATGACTTCGGATGATAAAGATATATTGCAATAGAAGACAGAATCAAGGCCGAGATACTCTAGTGTATGCAATGGTTAAGTCGTTAGCCGAATCGTCAAGGCATATGAGCGATAAGAGACTAGCAAACTCTAGTGTATGTGATCATCTAAAATAATTAATAAAAAATTTGAAGTTATCATTATCATCTAAATATTTGATCAAGATTACATAAAATATATAATTAAACACTCAAAATTACCACAAGAAAAACACTTGAAATATGGACTAATAGAACTTTTGTAAACACTGCTTTGAATGATCAAGTAAGCATACTTTCTCTTTTTTTTTTTGTCTTTTCTTTTTGTCTTTGTATTACATCTTAGAGTTTGCCATAAATTTAAATTTTGATGATTTTAATTTAATTTGAATTCGATTAAAATTGATTGAAAATTCACCACATTTTTTAATTAAATCTTTTATGAATTTGTTCAAAGTCTACAAGTTCCGCCTAAAACTCTTAAATTTAGAATTAAATTTTATTCCAACTCTATAATATCAATATGAGATAAAAAAGTACTGAATGAATTAACTAAACATGTCCTGGTAACAATCACTAGAAATTTACAGCAGATCGTTTTAATCAAGCAACAAAATATCATAAATGTTTGGAATAAACTCTTCGCTTGCTTAAGCTAATAAGGTTTTTAAATGAACTGTCTAACAAAATTTTATTGGCTCTTTAGCAGTGCATATTTTATTAATTCACTTAAGTTGCAATTAATATAATACAAATCATACTCTAGGATTTTTTCCTAGATACCCTCAGCTTCTCAGAAAATTAGTAAGTCCGAACACCTGATAGAGAGATACATCCGGATTTCTTTTTGTCTATAATAAAAGTGCAGTAAAAGTGCAGCTGCTACAGTAACTGCACTTTGACTGTGCTTTACTGTAGGTAAAGAGAAATCCAAATATATTTATCTGTTAGGTGACCTGACCTAATAATTCGCCTAGCTTATCTATATGGAACACAATATTAATAATCCTCCAGTGTCTAGTACGTTTTTCAATATGGTGACTCTGGGATTCGGCCCAGTCCATGGAATGCAGAATTTACCTATTTTTAGATTAAAAAGATATCGATTACTTGGTTTAAGTTCAAGGAGCCCTAAAAAAGAACTTAGTTATAACTTCAGAAAAACATATATTGTAGTAGACAAAGAAAAGCAGAAGCATTTGTTTTATTTATTTATTTATTTATTTTGGACATTTAAGGCAAACTCACATGCACAACGAATACACAAAGACTCGAACTAAAAACCTCTTAGTTGAAGTCTAAGCTCTCAAACAACAGGCCAAGATGAGTTGTGTGTAGAAGCATTTGCAAAAAAATTGTTTGAGATTCAAGAAAAAGGACTGCTTTCCAGCTCCTAGGAGACGCTATGACGGGCCAACCATAGCCATGTGGCCAACCGTGCAACCCATAGTTGTAAAGCCGCCATCACCCACGACAATGCCCTATGCGGTCTGTTTGGCTATAACTGGGATTTATAAGATTTAGTTCATCCCATAAATCTTAGGTGGATCCAATCAGACGATCTTTCTGGCAAGAAAATTTTCAGCGTGTTTAGCTCTAGGTAGGAGAAATAGTAGATTTTGAGAGAGAGAGATTATTAGGTGCAAAATTTAGATGCAGAAAATCATTCTATTTTGTAACTATGAATATTAAAAATATAGTTAAGTATAATAAAATTGTAGAGGTGAACAATTACTGAGCTTTTGTTGTTCACAGTCACAAAATTGAATGGTTGTTTGCATCCGGACTCCGCACGTGATAATCTCTCGACAACAGAGGAGTTGTCGTAGGAGGCAAAGAAGCCTCCTTGGATAGGCGAGGCGAATTTTTAATTAGTAGTGCCCTTAAACAAAATTAGATAGACCGAGGGTAATTATATTTTAATTAAAAAAAATCAAGAGTAAATCAGATTTCTTAACAACCTAAAATTATTTTATGTTTCTAAAGCAATACAGAACTATTTTTGGATTTTCTCATTATAACGTGAAATGATTTCGGACATCGTTACTAAATAAATAATTATTGTGCGTTCTCTTCGTAAGAAAATTATTATTTTTAGACATTTAAATCAATTAAGACAAACTCATACGTACATCGCATACACAAGACTCATAATTTATAGCCTAAACTCCCAATTATGTATTTTTCCTTTTTCACTCCGCCTCTATTCTTTTTTTTTTTTTTTTGAAAGAAATGCATCAATGCATTAGAACATGAAAAAAAAAGAAGTTATTACAACTTAATCAAATCTAACAAATCAAATTTGTCCTTCAAAATTTGAAAGAATGAAGGATGAATTTCAATGTTAGTTAGATCATGCCAAATGAAACTTTTGCTTAAAGCTAAATTAGCGCAACAATCAGCTAATTTATTACAGTTTCTAGAAGTAAAGCTAAAAGATACTTGATTAAAATCTTTTATGAAGGACAACTTATCTTCAATTATTCCTTTCTTCTTTAAGTTCCTCAAAGCTTGTTGAAGATTCTTGATGATGTTGATGTTATCTCCTTCAATAATAACTCCTTGTGCTTTCAACATCCAATCTTGTATGACATCTTTTATCATGAATACCGCTTGTAGTTCCATTTGATCGATTTCCTAATGCACATATTGAGTTCCAAATGCACGTAACATCCTTCCTTTGTCATCTCTACAAACTCCAGCAGCTCCGGCTGAATGATTGCTGCTTAATGATGCATCCACATTGATTTTTATCCATTCGGGTGGAGGAGGACGCCAAGAAGAAAATAGCTTATGCTGATTAACATCCGATTTGTTCGTTTGGATATTGATTGCCGATGTTACAATAGCCATAGATATAGAGTTGACTGCAATATATAAGTCTGATTCTTCCCTACCTTCATGAATCAGCAAATTTCTGCTTTTCCATACAAGAAAAACTGCAGTGCAATAGATGTTTACAACCAATGGCTTCTTACTTGACATCCTTTTCAATTCTTTTAAACAATCATTAAAGCATCCAAATTGGGGTACTTGAAATCCCCATTTTTTGAGCCAAACAATCACCTTCTTCAATTTTCCACAATCTCTAGCAATATGATTATTATTTTCTTCTTTATCACATCCTCTAGGACAATTGCTACAAGAAATCAATTTTCTGTGAAATAGGAAAGAGTAGCTTGAGATAGCTTCCTTGTTCATTCTCCACCAAAATAGCTCTACCCTTGGCCTGAGCTTGATTTTCTTCAACCATTTCCATAATTCACAATTTGCATCATCTTTATAAATTGAATCCTGTGAGATTGCAGCCATGGAGCGACCAGTTGCTTTCCATTTTAATTCAATTTGATTCGATCCTTGATCTCTATAGATCGGAGTTTGTAATATAAGATCGATTAGCTGCCTTCCAAAGAACATTTGAAGATGCTCCATGTTCCATTTTACATCCAACAAAAAGAAGTTCATGTTGTAATTGCTAATTTCCATGTTGCTTACAATTGTAGGCCATTTGGATATATTTCTATCCAATATCCAAGCCTCATTCATCCAGTTAATAGAATTCCCATTGAAGATTCTCCATCTCACAATATTTGTAAGATATTTAGATCCATTACACAATATTTTCCAAGAAGAAGAGCTCCCTTTCATTCCTTGCTTCTTCCATAAATCATCTCCATATTTAGCTTTTAGGATGCAGTTGAGTAAGGATTCCGACTTCATATAGAATTCCCATGCAAACTTGGCCCTTAGATGTCCCACTTTAGCAACCGCTGAAAAAAGACCTCTCCCTCCTTTTTGCTTTGGTTTACATAGGTCCTTCCAAGAGACAAAATGCATTCCCAAATTCCCATTCTTCTTATTCCACAAGAAAGCTCTGCACATTTTATCAAACTCCTTTAAGATCCCCAAAGGCACCAAGGATAGAGTTGATAGAAAAATTGGAAGAGATAAGAAAGCTGATTTTAACAAGACCATTTTACCTTCCAATGAGATAAAATTATTTCGCCAAATATTTAGCTTATTTAAAGCAACTTCCATGAGTTTATTGAAGTCCGAGCTTACCATCTTCCTTAACATAAGCTTTATACCAAGATGGTTCATTTCTTTAACAGAACTGAACCTCAATACATTTTCAATTTCTTTCTTCCTTCTTTGGTTCACTGTTTTACCAAACACCAACATAGATTTTTTTGAAATTAACTATTTGACCGGTCCATTTGCAATAGTTGTTCAAACTCTTTTTAATTTTTTTGGTCTTCTCCAAGTTGGCTTCAGAAAATACTAGAATATCATCCGCATAAAGCAAATGAGACACTCTAGGTGCTTTAGAAACAATTTGAATACCCATCTTCCTTCCACTTTGATAAAGAGCATCAGATATGATTTGGGAACACAATATTAAAAGAAATGGCGATAGAGGACATCCTTGTCTAAACCCACTCCTAGCTTCAATCCAATTTGATTTGTTCCCATTGATCAATAAGAAAATTTTTGGATCTAAAATGCAATTCATGATTAAATCCAAAAATTTGCAAGGGAATTTAAAGTGAAGAAGATCTTGACTCAAAGCTTGCCAATCCATGCTATCATATGCCTGTTCCATATCAACTTTGATAGCTAAAAATCCTTTCTTAGCTTTAGAGTGTCGGATTTTGTTGAAAACCTCTTGAGCCAAGAGAACATGATCTGTTAATGATCTACCTTTTAGGAAAGTCACTTGGTCATTCAAAATAACCTTGTGAATAACCATCTCCAATCTGTTCATCAACATTTTAGCTACTAATTTATAAGTAGTCTTGCATAGGCTTATTGGACGGAAGTTTGCTGGATAAATTGAATTTTGCACTTTAGGAATTAGCACTATCAACGTCTCCTTCCAATTGTGATGCATAATTCTTGTTTTGGAAAACATATCAATAGCATTCCAAACATCATATTGAATTACCTTCTAGAAGCACTTTATAAAAGAGAATGTAATTCCATCAAGGCCCGGTGAGATGTTCTTCCCCAATTTGTCCACCACTACTTGAAGCTCCTCCTTGGAAAATTCTGCATCTAGTTTGAGTTGATCTTCTCTATCCAAAACAACAAACGGTTTCGGCCATCCATCCACCATACATGTTATGTCTCTCCATTTAGCTTTGAAAAAAATTTGACAAAATACATTCAATCTCATTGAGCTGATCCGTGAATACACCATCTTAATTTTTGACATGTTTGATCCTGTTTGAGCTCCTTCTAGCATTTGCAAAGAAATGAAAGAAAGCTGAATTTGAGTCACCTTCCTCCAACCACCTAGCCTTGGCTCTTTGTCTCCACCAAATATTCAGTCTTGCCAAAGTACATTTTAACTCATTTATCTTTGACCGGAGCAGCAACAGCTTTGCCTCATTGAGCATCCCCTCAGCCTCTTCTAGTTGTAAATCATAGATTTGTTTCTTCAATGAATCTCTTAACACATTTAAACTCTTAAATTTTGCCTTGCTCCAAAAGAATAAGGCCTTAAGAGTTCTTTTAAACTTCAAGTTCTGTGAATTTTCTAGATCACTCCCTCCACCCTTCTTCCATGTATTTTCAACAATAGCAAAAGCCCCATGATAGGTTGCCCACACATCTTCAAACCGCATACCTTTGTAGTGAGACTCCACTGGTTTGAACACCTCCAGAATAATTGGACAGTGGTCCGAAGCTATTCGAGAAAAATGCTTCACCATGGCTAGATGAATAGAATTCATTGCAAAAGAGTTAATAAGACATCTATCCAATCTTTCTAAGATACGACCTCCTCCTTTTTTGTTATTACACCAAGTAAAATTGGGTCCAATAAACCCTACTTCATGGAAGTCGTTGTTGCTCATAAACATCTTCATATCTTTTTGTCCTTGAGAGAATACACATTTTTCCTTTTCTCTTCTCCTCCTGTGACAAGATACAATTAAAATCTCCCCAAATACTGCTGGTTTATTATCAGCATACACTTTTTTCCAAAATCTCCCATAGAGATTTTCTATCCATCATACTCCTACTACCATATACTGTGGAAACTAGCCAACATCCTCTATTTACAACTTCAAGATTCCCAATGATGACTTGAGAAGAAACTTCCAATACTGAAAAAGACGCTGTCCTTCCTCCAAAGTACCAAAAATCCTCCAGAAAGGCCATCAGAAGGAACCATAAACGATTCCCATTTGTCTCCTGAAAAACTCAAAATCTGAAGATTCTCCAATGAACTAAGTTTGGTTTCAACAAGCCCGACAAATAAAACATCATTATCTCTTACAAACTCTTTGAGATAAAGAGCGGCCTCTCTCTTTTTGGCCCCTCTACAATTCCATAAAGCTAAAGATGTCATTGTTTAAAAAGAGGGGAAGGCCCCCCACCGTTTTTGCTTCTACCAATCTCTAACTTCCTATTATGATTAATAATATTCCCTGACCCAGGGACTTCAATTCTTTGAGTAGCTTTACTTTCTTTCCTGAAGAAGATTTCTCCACAGTTTTAGTATCCATGTAAGCATCCTTACTCAGCGCTTTAGCTCCCATCTTTAGCTCTTGATTACTTATTTTAGTTATTTCTGAAACAGCTGTATCCAGATCACCAAGTATTTCCCCTTCTTCAACTTCTTCATCAGCCTTATCCTCCCCATACTCATTCATAATAATGTCTTCCATTTCAGATAGAATACCAAATTTATTCAGAATAGGGAAAATTACTTTTGAACTAGAAACCTGAGCCTTTTCACTTTCAATTTCAGCAATTTTTGCAATATCCAATGCCTCTTCCTATTGTACTACTAGATTAGATTTGTCCTGGGCATTCTTCAAAACTTGTTTTTGGTAAAGCTTGAACTTCTTCCAATACTGTAGAGTTCTATTTTTTTGGAACAAAAACTTTTTTTGAAATAAGTCTTTGCTTTTTAGTTACTCCAACTGGTCTTCCATTACTTCCACAAAACTTCTTCTTACCATAATTCACTTGAATCCATGGACCATAGCTATTTTCATCATTTTGCTGACATGAGCTTCCTACTTCTCTTGAGTTTAATTGATCTTGAACATTCCTGACCAAATCAGGAACAACACTCGAAGTTACCTTCTTTTCTTTAGAGATCATACATTCTTCTATGGTGTGACCAATGAAGCCACATTCATAACATAACTTTGAAATGCCTTTGTATACAATTTTCTGGAAAAATTTTTCAGATAATCCTTCCACCCATACCCCCAGGGGTAATTTCTCATTTAGGGGAACACGAACGCAAACTCTAGCGTATTCTCTTCTACCCCATTGAAACATGTTCCCAACAAGCAAGTATGGCTTTCCCATCTTCGTTGCAATCCTGTAAATGTTGATATCATCCCAACATTGCAAAGGTAAGTTTGGTAGTCTTATCCATAAGGGAGCTGAAATCCCCTTCAAAGAAGTTGGAGAAAACATAGGAGAAAACTGCCGCCTCTATTCATTTGCGGGACTTTGTCGAGTGTGTGCTCATGGTCATTGTCTGATGTGTAATCACGAGGATTTGGAGGTAAAAAACAAGGGGACATTTTCTCCTATAAATATCTATGATTGTTGGTTTTTTTTCTTTTTGCAACAAAAAAATTCACGTCCTGCTTGAGTACAAAAGAGTGAAAGTTTAGATTAATTAAGGTATATTTTAGAATTATCTTCTTAATTAGCAAAAAAGTAGTTTCATTATTATGCTGGTTTTGCGTCGTTGTTTTTTTTTCTTTTGCCATCTATCCCAAACGAAATTTTAGTTGATCCTATATACGAGCTAGCTATTAAGCACGAAAGTCACCCTACTTTATAAATGCCAAACCATAATTTAAATTAACCTAGTTCGAATTTATTTATTAATATATTTAATATTCTATAATGTTATATTTACTCTATGAACATAAAACTTTCAATGTTAAAATAAAAAATAATTATGTAATGTCATTTTTGTTGTATTTTTTTTTTCCTATAATATTAAAATGCGAAATGCTTAGGAAAATGTTAAAAATAGCTTAGGGTAAAGTTAATATAAAGGAAGCATGATTTGTACATTAGATTTTATCAATGGCATGACCGTTATTTTAGAAATATATAATTTTAATCTATTTTATATTAAATTGTGTACTATTATCTATAAAAAATAGAAAAAAATCTTAATATTCTTGTAAATTTATTAATGAATTTAAAAATAATGTTAAAAATAAAAAATTTATGCTAAACAATTTAAAAGTTTTTTGGGAGGAAATTAAAGGGCCTAAACCAAATTTCATTAACTATGTTGAGTGAGTACAGCTTGAAAAAGAAAATTACAATTCATAACTATGGGCGATATGGTAATAGCTGTAACAAAAAATAAGGACCTAGCTCAAAGAAATGAGCATGACAAAAAACCTGAATTACATTTATATCAAAACACAAAAATTACTGGACTTGGAAAAATAAAAAAGGGATCTTGGTAAACCAAATTCAGTAATTCCCTGGTTGCCGAAATTACAACTCAAAGGGAGGAATCTGAAGGGAATAAGACTGACAGAATTTCTTAAAGAGTCGTCATCATCATCATCATCATTTGTTTTGTCGTATAAGAGCTCCCAGTTAGCATAGACAATTTATAGTTAAAGGAATTCTCCTTGGCCTATTGGTTGAGAGCTTAGGCTTCCAACTAAGAGGTTCAGGGTTCGAGTCTATGTGTATGCGTTGTGTGTGTGAGTTTGCCTTAAATGGCCTAAATGTCCCAAAAAAAAAAAGAAACGACAGACCATAAAAGATCCACATCAACCACCGAAATGAAAATTGAAATAAAATGCAGATAAACAAAATTGTATAATTTATAAAACTAGAACAACAAGCATTTGTAGTTGAGTGTAAATACAAAAACAACAATAATGGCACAAAAATTAAAAACCAAGCATATATTTAGGGGTGTCAATATTTGACACAACTCAAAAACCCAACTCGAACCCGACCTGAAAATTTCGGGTTATGGTCCACCTACTTCGTAAAATGTGTTGGGTTTGAGTTCCGAGTTTTGAGCCATTTGAAAAAAATATGTCGGGTCCAGGTCAACCCGCTAACCCGACATTGGCTCGGACTGGCCCAGAAACCCGCCTTGCGTCAAGTCATGCGTAAGCTCTCATCAAGTCGCATCAAGCCCTCAACCCCCGCATCGCGTCAAGTCCTGCATCACGTCAGCTCTGTCATCCGCGAACTGAGCCATGGGTTGCCACAACTTTCTGGTATCTAGAGGTTTACCCGCCATCCTTTGCCATCTTTGCCAAGCCGTTCTCCGACTCACCATCTGGCATTCGGAGGTTCCCATAACCGAGTTGTCCTCCATCTCTATCATCGCCTCCACCGTCACCGCCATTCGCTCTGTCATCACCGCCTTTGCCATTAGTAGCCTCTATAGTCACCGCCGCCTCCACCATCCGCTCCAGTCCATCATTAACTGAGGTTGAAGACAAGCCTGTGACCCGGGTTGTAGGGTCGTGTCCGGTTGGGGTCATTTTGTGGCAGGTCAGTTCCAGGTTCGACCCAAACCCAATTTTAATAGCCCTAATATACCCCAAAACATACATAGCAAATTAAAGTTTAGAAGCTCCAGTTAAGCAATTATGTTTACAACATTATCATTATACGTCCAGTTGATAAGTTTAAGATGATTGGCTTTTTTAATGTTATGGACAATGGTAGAGATACTATTATAATTTGCCCCAAATATTCTACCATTTTATATAGTGCAACAAATAAAAAAGTAATAAAAGTTTTTATTTGAATTACATTGATATGAACTACTTTAGAGAGAGAATGAAAAAACTTGCAATAAGTTAGGACTAAATAATGGAGCTTAGCTAAGGGATTAAATGGTAGACAATGGTGAAAGAGAATTCACATTCAAAAAATAAGTGGGTGGGCCAGGTGGCTGATTCTGGTAAGGAGCTTCATAGCCCACATACTAAATCTGCTTTTATGTTTCTTCTGAGCAAATTATCAACAGTTTTAAGGCTATTAGACAAAGTAATCCACACATATTTTGAGGATCTCAGTATATATTTCTTATGTTAGACATATTTAAACCAAGGAAGTTTTTTGGAGGATGATCAACACTATATGGAAGCTAAAGACGTGGATAAAACTCATTTTTTTTTATGACTAGTATCAATTTTAGGAGTAGAATCCGGGTTGTAAATTAAAGACATTACTCCGTAGTCTCTATTTATAAATTATTATAATTAAGTGGCACTTGCCACATATAGACTTATATTTCGGACATTTTACTTTATTATAATTTAATATTTATATGCTATGGTGATTGGGTAAATGATTTGTTTAGTCTAATTGTGCTTTAAAAAATTCTTGTATTTTCTAGGTTTGTTACATATAAGAGCTTTTACTTGGATTTTTATTAGGTACTTGGATTTTTATTAGGCCTCTAGGAAATAAAATTTTTATACTCATAACCAATAAAAAATAAGTTTAAACAACACAGAAAGATAATATATTTCAAATATAAATCAAGGTTCGACAGGGGTTCACTGTATATTTTACTTCTACTCGTTGATTAGGCGTCTCCCTATGTGCAGATTTGGATAGGCCATCTATCTGAGTAGGGTGTTTGCTTTATCTAAAGGGAGGCCTCTCAATATTTTATTTAATGAACTTGTTTATATTACAAAATTTACTCCAACATAACATCTGATTAGCAATACTCATACCATTTTTGGGGGTGACATGATTGTTTATTAAGACAGAATTATAGAGCTATCATATAGGAGGGGTGAAATAGAATATCAAGCTCAAATGAAGGAATCCCACATATATTTATAAATTAAGATATACATTAGACATGCAAAATACTCAAATCAATGCAATTATTAAAGTGTTGCAAGAATTAAACAAGAGAGATATTATCATTTTCACTTTGACCATTCATTATTAGTAATAAATCCTTCACTTAATTCTCTTATTTTCTTAGAAATTGGTATTCAAATACATAAGAGATTTAAAGAGTTAAATGTACATACAAATGTGCTTAAGGCATGGTTAAATCAAATTTAATTTTGTTTTAGGCAAGCTAGTGATATGAGGTGGAATCACGAAGTGATAAGGTGAACTTACTAAAAACTTAGTCTTGCCCTAGCTTGAGGGGTCTCTCACCTTAGCATGAGGGGCCAGTTGTCCAATCCTAACGAGTCACTTACCCCATGATGAGGGCTAACATGCACAGTAATTTGTCCCATTTAAGTAATTTTTTCCCACCCTGCCAAGTTTGCCCATATTTGCAAAAAAAAGAAAAAGAAAAAGGAAATAGGTCCCAGCCCTAGGTTCTCAAAACCAAAGTCGTCCCCACATCCTGTCTCCTCTCTCCCTCACAACTCCAGCCGACAACGTCGCTCGTAGACATAGATATACACAAGTGAGGATGGTTGAATATTTTTCTTTGATTGCAATAAACATTTACTCTATTCTCTTCACATTTATAGAATTAGATGTACTATTCATGGTTTCATTACAAAATGATCTGTTGATGTTGTTAGTGGTGATTATTTATCAACATAATAAAATAGTATCTAATTAGTCAGTTTCATAAATTATTTTTATTAGTTTTTTTGTTTGTTTTTATATTCTACACCTCCTGAGTATCTTTTCACATAAAAGGGGTTTGCTTGATCTTTACTAATTTGAATGAGTAAAATGATTGCATATTTTGACTTTAACAATATCATATATTCATAAAATTAATTGTGAATTTGTGATTCTTAAGATAGAGAATATATATTTAAATTTTATTTATGATCTTCTTTAATGTCTATATTCACTTATTTTCATATAGAATTTAATTTTTCATTGGAATTGTATGCTGTCCAATTCAAATTTGTCCATGAGCTGGGTGGAATAAAAAAGAGCCCAAGGTGAGCAATTGCATACTATGAAATTTCTTTGTGAGAGAATAAACATTTTAACTATTTTTTGCCCACATTCAATAAATGAAATTACTCAAATACTTATTTTTTTTATTTCATATACATTTCATAATATTATTTAACCCATCCTCAAAAGAGATAGCTAGTTTTGCCCCTGCATGCATGCCATTCTTTTTTCGGACTTTTAAGTGAATTTATTAATACAATTACGCACATCACATATACAAGTATTAAATTCAAGACCTTTTGGCCGGTAACCCGAGCTCCCAACGAATAGATCAAGGTGGGTGGTGTCATACATGCCATGTTGAGCTACAGCAATCAGTAAAAGGGGAACTTCCAATAGCTTAATCATAGTAATCTATGAGAAATCCACCTTCGAAACATGGCTAAACATTCCTTAGCCTTATATTCTGGAGCAGTGTGTCCAGCACCCTATATAAGATACAAATATAATCATGCCAAGCCTAAGGAATTAATTACAAGTATTTAACCAAGAACGTCGAAGCTGAAAAGCTTTACCTTAACAGTCGCAAAGGTCATATTATTGGAGTAAGATTCTGTGTATCTATGGAGCCAATGGGGGAAGAAATGAGCCATCATTATATGACATTATAGAAATAAGTAATTAGGAACATACCCAGCAACTTGGCCGCTGACATGCCAAGATCTCCATGGGTCTCTGATGGAGAATTTTAGGGATTTTATCCACTCCTTTGTGCCCATGAAAGGGACAACCATGTCATGATCACCACTGCACCAAAAAAAATAAATATATGTAAACATGTGTGTGTGTGTGTGTGTGTGTGAGAGAGAGAGAGAGAGAGAGAGAGAGAGAGAGAGAGAGAGAGATTAATTGACAAAGTTTTTGTCAGCTAACTATGTACCTCTCACCTGTAAACCAATGCACGATGGCCGCTAGTGGTGATATTAACCTGATATTCAAGGTTGCTTCTTACATCCTTTGTATAATTCAAGTCATGAATGCATCTCTGCCACTCCTTCACTTTTCCCTGATTCAAACATTAATTAGTTGCTAAGATTAGATTAATTTCAAAATAAATTTAACTTTTTTTAAATTTATCATAATAAAAAATTTATTTCGATATACTCATCAATACTTTTCCATAAAGCTTTTAAGGTATTGTATTTCTTTCCCAAGTTGTTTCATTCCATCATAATCAGCTCCATGCAGACATAATTAGAGGGCTAACTATTTCATATTTTTATTTTAATATATTATTTTTATAAGAATTTAATAAGGGAGTAAACTAAAAATCTTATACCTTTTTGACATTGAGAGCCTCTTGAACATCGTTGTTGTTTGCCCATATATACATGAGATAATAAGAATATGTCTGCAGCCATATTTATAGTTAGTGTACCACTCAAGAATTTATGAAAACTTAAATATATAGATATTTAATACAAGAAACTCTTCTTCCACAACTTTACTCGTAGGAAACAAAATAAATAAGGAAAATTAATTACTCTGCACTTGACATCAGGAATTGGAGGCTCGAAAAGAACTGTGTAGCTCTGCTGTACTAGCATAGACCTTCTTGTATTAGAAATGTAATTAGGTTTGGGTGCAGCAAAACTGCATTTGGGCTCCAAAATTTGTGTTGTCATGAGCTCTGACTTGAACTGCATATGCATATTTGACGAATATACCATAAATTAATCGAAGAGATGACCAAGATTTATCAAGGCAATTATGATCCTTTACTTTTCGATACAGAAGACTGCTTTGATCTAAACTACAACTTGAAATTAATTACCTAATTTTTTTAGATATATTTTAAAGATTGTTTAAAAGAAAAAAGACACACACACAGAATACTAATGTCAAAAAAGAAAAAAAAAATTAGCCAAATCATAAATAAAGACCTTAAGAGGGCATAGAGAGATATGGTTACATTGATGCTTACCTCCTCAAAGATTTGAATAAGAGAGGCACATGGAGAATTCTTTGGATTCTCGTAGTCTTCACCCTCACAATTCTTATCAATGCCCTGAAATGGAAACAAGGTTCAGAAACACACACCAGAGAGAGAGAGAGAGAGAGAGAGAGAGAATTTGAAATTTTTTTTAAAAGAGTAAGAGAGAGAGAGAGAATTTGGAAAATTTTAAAAATAATGAGAGAGAGTATTTGAAAAAATTTTAAAATAGAATATCACCTGATATAGTTCATCAGAAATTATACCCATTCCGAAAGCAAAAGGTACTTGAGCATTATAATCAATAAACTCACCAGTTGATGGATTACCAATCATATAGCCCTGCAGCTTGGAATTGAAAAATATGTAACATTCAATTAATAATAAGGTATTTTTTTATGATAGAAAGAAGAAGTATATTAATATTTAGTATGACTAAATAAAGAGTTGAGGTGTATATGAGCTTATGTATATATAATGTCTATGAAATCTATTTTTAAATTGTTTTTTTAATTATTTATTTATAATGTGAATATTACTTATTTATTAGTTAATTAATTATTTATTTATTTATACACTATAAAAATAATTTTATCTATTTATCACTTATAAATTATTTTGACATAAATATTTTTTAGATAAAAATTTATAAAATAAATTTGGTATATAACATATACATGTAAAATATATTTAATCATATAAAATAAATTAATAATAATATATATACCTCTCCTTCTACCACTGGTCCGATTTTCACAACCTTGGATACAATTGCCTATTTAACTAAACAATTATTGCAATCAAAGTTTACTGCTCATCAGTGGAAGGGTGACCTAAAAACCTTAATTTATATTCATAATTAAAACAATATTCTAAAAAATAGTAGCCGATGTGCTCCCCTTTTCTCTTGATCAGCCTCTTCCTCCCTTGCCTTCGATGCTTCTGGCCGATGGTCTAACCCCCTCCCCCCTTTCCTTCTCTCCCTCCCTGCCTAATGGCCTCCACCTCGATGTTTATCGAGAAAGATCTTCCCCACCCATCCCTCTTACTTAAACTTAAAGAATATACTTAACCAGCCTTCCTCCTCCTCAAAATCCCCCCCCGGAAAAGGTTATCTCATTCTTAGTAGGGGAAATTTCTCTTGCCTTTAGAGAATGGTACCTCTCTCTGGTTAGGTATTTGATTGGGAGATAGCCTTACTACGAACCTTGTCAAAAAATCTAGGTTTACTTTTGCTCAGGCCTATGTTTAAGCGCCTAACAGTTCCCCTTTACTTGATTAAATCTACGTCTCACTTTTTTACCTCATTCCTTCATGACGTCATTTGGACCTATCTCGATCCCTACTTGGTGATATGATGGTCAAAATCATCTACTTATCAATTATCTAGACCTTAATCAACTTTTAATCAAATCTTCAATCAACTTTCAACCCAATCATCAATTCAACCTTTAATCAATCTTTAATCAGCCTTAAACCATGTCTAATCAATCTAAATGATATATATGATTGTGATTGATGTGGATAATTTTAAATCAATTAATTAAATCCAAAATTGCATTCAAATCTAGAATCTTAGCTCAAAATCAAAGGTTAAAGGCCAATATCCTAAAACACTTTCTCGGTGATTTTTCAAACACTTTAAAAACCCAATAAAAATGACCCATAATTCATGATCTATCAATTGAATAATGATTAGGTATGTCCCTATGGTCAATCCTCCAAATTTTGAATCTAATGTGATACTTCTAACCCCAAAAACTAAATTAAAATCCAAAGACTGCAAAACCTTCAAATAATTACAACCTATGCCACTGAACCTTACACTTTCTAGAATTTGACCTTTGGACTTTCTCCAAGACTCTTGACCTTATCTATAGCCTTTGTTCTGATATGATGAACATTAAACTATATTTTGTTGGACCTAGTTTGACCCATAGTTGAGCAGGGGTAAAAATAACAAAAATGCCATTTAAGAATAAAATTGGATTTTTTTCTGAAACACAACATGGAATAATCAAATAGAACCTTGAAATCTCCTTTAATATACCCCCAAACACCATTAAGAGTGCATTGGTCTTAAATTTCAACCTTGGTCAAGCATGGTTGATCAAGTCAACAAACTTAAACCAAATTGTCCTTTAAGGGTTTAAATGGTCATATTAACTCAAATGACCACTCTAATGTATGGGAACACTTCCATTTGTCTCTAATCATCAAATTAAATCTCTTGGACCCAATTCCAACCCCTGGTCTGACTTGGTCAACTTTAAACCATGGTTGACCATATCAGTTTTAAACCCTAATTTACATTCAATCAAGCTTCAAATCCACTATGAACTATATCAAAACACCTTGAACACTTTTCCTAGTGAATTGGAATTGATTGGACACTTTGACCCAGTAAATAGTTGACTTGGTTAACTAAGCCCAAGTTGAGTCAAATCTGACCTATTTGGGTCAAATCATTTTATCTAACGAAATCAACATCTTCAAACCCTTAATCTCACTCCAATCCATGATTCAAGTGCATTCAAACCATTAAAGAATCAAAATCTTAATTAGTTTGACCAAGTAAAATTATTAGGCTTGGTCAAATTCCCATAATTTAGGTCAAATCACTATCTATAGACAATCAAACCCCCTTCAAGCTTCAAATCCACTTTTTTTTTCATGCCTTGAACATATCCCAATCAAGGATGAGTCAAAAACTTTTGAGTTTAACCAAGTTAAATCAAAATCCTTTATCAAAATCCATCCTATATGATCACATTCATTCTTGTATTAACTCCAGCTCTTTGACTCCTCTCAAACTTATTTCAAATAGCTCCTCACAATTCCTATCTGCCACCTCATTATCCTTTAACTAGTTGACTGGTCAAACTAGTAAACTTAAGCTTAAAACTCTTCCAAATTGTCAACCAACCTAGCCTAAGCATATCTTTTAAACCCCAAAGCCCTCTTAAGGGCCCTCTAAACCTAACCCAGATAAGAGCCTGATTTAGCCTAAAGTGACAAGAGTGGTCCCCCTACCACACCAAGCCACCAATGGCCATCAACCCTGACCCAGCCATTTCCTTGCCATCCCAACGGCTTAGGACACATGTAAGGCATCAATGCAAAGGCTTTGATTGTTCCAAGTTGTCCAATCTAAAGCCTAGGGTTTAATGCAATGATAAGAGCTCATTTCACTCATCCTAAGCACACTTATCACTAGAGCTTATTACAGCTATTTCTCTTTTCATTTCAACTCTCCAAGACTCTCTCTCTATTTCCCTATTCCAAAACCACTTATCAATAGCCGCCTCTGATGAGTTTCTAGCGAGAAGAGCCACCAACTTTGTCCAGGCACCATTGCTGATGATCTAGAAAATTTTGGCCATCGATTTCTATTAGGAAATTATTTATGGACAATCTACAAGTTCAACAAGCTCAAAAACATAAAAAACCATCCAGTAATACTCGGTAATTCCTCAACTCTAGCTTTCTACAGTTGGGTTTAATTATCTTTCTGAAATGCAATTTTTAAACCAAGAAAACTTTTCCCCATTAATGCTCTTCACTAAATCTATCTCTGTTTAAAATTTTATCAAAATTGGCAAAGCGATTTTTAAGAATGGAGCAATTAATTCATTTATAAGGCTTATTGTTAGTGCATGAAAATGAACGAAATCTAGACCGTTGATCTTATAATCAATGGTTCATATAAAATTATTTCACGGATTGTTTCAACCGTGTAGATTACTACGTTGTTCAGATTTCCATCCGCCTCGATCTGAGTTGTTGATTTGATATCACGGATGATCCAATGGTGTGCGACATTTGTTGACTCGGATAAGTGATTATCGCATCTGTACCTTGTGCCACCGCCTCCAACTATTTACAATGATCATGGTGCCGTTGTCGCTATTTGAATTGGTGAACGTGTGGCGCTTCTCCATCGGCATTAGTTTTAAACCCATTTAAAAATGTTTTAAAATGCATTTTAAATACAAATTTTTCCAAAATCCAAAGTAAATTAGATATGTGGAAAAATTATAAGCAACCCCTAAAATTTTTTATATTTTCAAGCCCTTTTTTAAAAAAAAATATTTTCAAACCTAGATGATGGGTATTTAGGGAATACTTTTAGCATGTTTGTTTTATGAGTTTCTTCGTTTATTCCCTTGATACTCATCCAAATGTTTTGAAATTTTGCAGTGGGATTTGCCATGCTTTTACTTATTTTCAATAAAATTTTTTAAATTTTTTGACCTATATTATCAATTAATTTTACATTAACATGAGTCAATTTTAACATATCATTTGAAAATTCCTTGTGTTTGGATACTTGATTCCATTCAATTAAACCTCTTCATTGAAGTTTTAAATAGAGTTTAGTTATCAATGAATTGAGTTGATCAAATCAAATGCAAGTGTACAGGTCATTTGCATGTGAACCATTTTTTTAATTTACATAATTTATAGTTTAGGCACTTTGTCTTGCATTTGGATTTTATTGATGAAAACTATGGTAAATATATCCAATATCATAGTATGTCAAGAGCAATATAATGAGGATGTGTTTCTTTGAGTGAATATTTAAGTTTTTAGGCTATGGATTAACCCAAACACTTAGAAATACACCCCTTCCACTCCACCTAGATTTAGGTCATATATTTGGCTTTAATTTGCACGGTGTGGCTATTTATGTATGTGTTAAGGGTTAGAGACCTCTAATTGTAAACAAACACAACTAAGAGATATTTTAGGAAAAGCATTAAGGACAAGGGTTGGGATTTTAGAGAAAATGATAGAAATTTAATTATACACTTAATATGGATAAAATTCAAGACATGTAAACTTAGTGACATTGCCTACCTCAGGTTATAAATCCACTGAATTTAAAGTTATGAAATCAAAACTTTGATTAAGTTAAAATTAACCCATTAATTAACCTTGGAACTTATAAAAATCATAACTAATTCAAAATAAATAAATAAATAAATAATATATCAAAGTAACCAAAATTAAATCCCCAACCTAGCAAAATAAAAATCCCCTTGACTGAACCTTAAATTTGACCTTAATTTAATTTGAGTGAAAAATATTATTTAATTAATTAAAAAATATTTTAAAATTTTAAATAATTCTCAAACACTTAAAAAACACCCATGGGTCATTCCTAACCTTTGGAAGTGATTTCATGAAGTTTGGAAAAGGTTTGGATAAAAATAATTAAAATCTTTTTAATTAAATCATTAAAAATTCACAATCTATTCCATAAAATTCCAAATTGAACAAACTCAGAGACTTTAGATTTCATTTAGGGTATAGTACTTATTAAAAAATGTCAAACCACCAAAAATAAGTCAAAATTTAAAAGATAACTTTTTGGTCACACATAGTTCAAATTTGAGTCAAAATTTCAAAAATTCATAACTTAACATAGAAAATCCAAATCCAAAAAATTTAGTGTCTAATTACTCATCTTTGGATCTAATATTTAAGAAAATAATAAAACTCTAGATTTCATTTCAGTTTAAAAAGTCAAAAATTGGCACCTTAATTTAATGCAGTAAATAATTCATAAAATTTCCAAAATTCAATAATTGATTTTAATTCCAAAAAACATTAATCTTATTAATAAAATTAATCAACCAACGCCTTATAACCCAACAAGCACTCTAAAGATGAAATTTTTAGGATTGACTACCTTAAGCTCTAGGGGTAAGTGTCCTAAGAAGGTTTCATTCTTAAGCCCACTATGATAATGCCACGAATGGATAAATGAAGTATAAAATATTAAAAATAATTTATTATTAAATATTTAACTAAATTAAAATATTTAATTCAACTACACCAACTAGGTTTTTAGGATGGATTACTTTGAGTTATGGGGTTACGTGTCTAGAGGAGGTTTTGTCCTCGAGCCCATTATAATAATGCCATGAACCGGTTGATGAAAAACACTAATAAACTTAATTAATAAAATATATAACCAATCAATCTAATTTAAATTAACTTAACAAAATTGATTACTATTGGATAACCCGAGCTTACAAGGCTAATAACTTAGTCCCAAGGAAGGTGAAATAAACTTTACGACTTTATTGTAAGTAAAGATAGTAATCACTCAACCATTAAAACACACTCTAAAATTAACATTAAAATAGTAATAGTTAAACCCAAATTAAAAATCACTTAAGCCTTTAACGAACATCAAAACACAAGACAACTTTAATAAATTACATAGAATAAGACCTATCCAAGCCACATAGCATGATGCACATATATTAGATAGTTTAATAGGATAACCGATTCTAGTTCTAGGATATATCACTATTTAATTTTTTGCTACTTATGTGTCAAGTTTTCTATGATTTTCACTGCATTCCTGTTGCAATTAGTTGATTGATGTGATTATTTATATATGTGTTAATTTTATGCAATCTGTGAGTTGATGTGATGTGCATTAGATTACCCCTAGGTTAAGAATTATTTGGATGCTTATAAGATTTTTTATATGTGGTCATGCTCATGCAGAGCTAAAATCAAGGGGATAATTTAAAGCTTAAATTGATAAATTTTTTACAGGTGTTAAAATGCAAAGTCCCCTTGAAATTAAAAGAGCATGCTTAAGTGTGTTATTTACTTTAAATTTAAGTAACATAAATATATAACTAATTTGGATATATTTTATTATAACTACTTAGGATAACCATGCAGGATGTCTAAAATCTTTTTATAATTTTGACATGTCATGTAATTTAATCGAGTTGTAATACAAAAGTTAATTTTTGAGATGGAATGTTATACATCAAACATGAAATCCAAAGAGGAGGGAAAATCCTATTTATTGATTAATTATTTATGTTATTTATGCTATAGAAATTATCCTCTTTTATAGATTTCTTTCTTGCATGCCGCATTTTTTTTAGCCTAAAAACATATGGAGGCTTATGAGGGTACGCTTAAAAGATTTTCTACTCAAATCAAATAAAAAATTTTAGGCTCACATTGAAATTTTAATGATTTAAGAAGTAAGCTCGGGATCACCGAGAGTTCACATGCATTCATATAGAAATCTTATGCTCTTTATTAGGTACCTCCTCGCCTACAGGTTCTAGCATACCACCAAACCTATTAAGGTGCAGATCTGTCAATGAGATGTTGTGTAATCTCTAGGATAAAATATATTTTTAAGCCTTTTTAAAAATGCTTCATACTGATTTTGCATACATGGTCAACCAACATGCATTATATTAGAAACAAATTAAAGTGTCAATAAAATTTTAATTGTATTTGAACCATTAATTTCCATACATGAGTCAAGGGGCTAATTAAGATCTGCTATTGTCATCGGCCCCAATTCCTCAAGATTTAAATAACAATAGCCTACTAATCCTTCATACAAAAATTAGATTCATGATTTTAAAGAACCTAGGTGGTTAGCTGGCTCCCCAATCTGGGCCGAGATAAGTCCATATCTGCACTAGATTAGCTAGGTTCTGGCTACTATCATTTAGTGCCCAAAATAGATTTAAGATTCAAGGTGGACTTTAAATCATAAGACCATAAATTTGAAAATATAATCCAACCATTCTAATAAATTGATAACTTGAATTAAATTTTCTCTTTGATTTAAAATTTAAAGCCCAGTCTATATAATAGATCGAGACATTTCTAAGTTATTTTAAAATCCCAAAATGCCTCTTACTTCTCCTCCTCTGGCCTCCATAAATAAGTTTTCAACATTTGATCCAATCCCAATTGAAAACTCTAGCTTCACTCCCTGTGATATCCTTCCTTAATAATCTAAAAAATAAATTTCTGTGATTATTTTAATTGAGAGTTTTCTTAGGGAATTCAGGTTCCCTACGAGATAATTAACTACAAGGGCTTGTGCTTGTAAGAGATTTAAAAGCCCTAGATCAATTTTTAAAACTCAATTAACTCACTTTGGGAAAATAAAAATCAACAATGATCATTTTTGTCATATTTGGACGATCATAATAAATGATACTTTCTTATCTCTCGAAGATATATCATTTGTTATCATGGCTTTAAATATAAAATTAAAGACAGTTCATCTAGACTTTCATAGTCAAAGTACTTGATCGAACATCATTTTGACCTTCTTCTTCATATGTAATGCTTCATTGAATTTCACTATCATAATCAGGATGGAATTTATAGTTTTATTGTCTGAACTTATTAAGGAATAATATTCTAGCCTCATAAGGTGATATATCACTTATAATGACACATTCAACTTCAAAGCTAAACTTCTAGAAATCAAATTTTCCCAAAGTAATTTAATTATAATTTTCTTTACCTCTTTCTAAAGAAAAGCAAATCTTTTTCAAGCTAAACAAATTAACCAACACCCATTAGATAGAAAACCTATAGTGCTACCTATCCTATACCTATTGGAAGCCCACTCCTTTCTCTAATTACTATCCTTTTGTTCATCTCTCAAACCTATGCCACATTATCCCTCTGCAAAACTCTAATCTTGCTCATATGGGTGCCAACATAAGTCACAGACCATGCCATACCTCCCATGGCACCACCACTCCTCCAATAAATAAATTCCTAACCCATATCCTCCCCAAATATAACTCCCTCTCCCATTATAAACATGGGGACTTCTCTAAAACCATCCACAACCAACTCAAAAAAAGGTCAATCCATTGTCCTAAAAAAACTAATATACTTCCCAATAATAGCTTCTTGGAATATGCAGGGTTTTAATAACTCTAAAAAAGTCCAAGGCTGTAAGGATTTAGTCAACTCATTTAGTCTTGATATCTTGTATATTCTTGAAGCTAAAATTAAAGTTGCCTTTACTTCTGACCCTTGGTTCTTGGTTACTCATAAACTTTTAATAATGATAACTATAATGGTAAGTTTTCTCTTTCAAATCCTGGTAGGATTTGATTAAAATAGAATTCCTCCACCATCACGTTTAACCCCATTTCCATATCCTCCCAATACATCCATTGTCATATTTCATTGTGCTTTCATCTCTCTTTACTGTTGTATATGTATATAAATATAGGGCTTGAATGTGCAACTTTATGGCAAGACTTGAATTAAAATGGGTAGGGCTCCTCCTTCCCTTGGATAATTATTGGGGACTTTAATTATTAAAAGTTCTCCCACAAAAAAGTTGGTGGAGACCCTATACCAATTCATAAGCTTTAGGAGCTTAATAGTTTTACTTTTGACACTGGTACTTTTGATTTGGTCTGTTGCAACTCATGACCCCGAGTTTGAGATTTTGATGATGAAAAATAATGTTGTTTGAATTATCTTGAGATTCATTGAATATTATTTGCTATTATCCGTGAGTACTAACATTTCAGGAAAGATCAAAAGCAACTCAGAATGACAGGAAGACTCAAGAATCTGGGTAGATTAGGAGTATGAGTCTGCAATGTATTTTGTAGTTTATTTTATTTTTACTTTCTTGAGTCTGGCCACAAAATGCATAAAAGTCTGAGCAACCACGCACACACACAGGGGGAGAGTGTTTTTAAATGAAAATTTTAGATTTTTTCTTTCTCTGTAGATCGTACTGTACGATATTATTTCGTACCGTACCATCAGAGCTTTGTATGACGATTCTGTGAATAGATCGTACCGTACGAATATAATCGTAATGTACGATAAGTTCAAATCCAAAACCCAAGCCGTCGTTTTAACTTAAGTAAGTTATTTTGCGCCGTTCGTACCATACAAACATGTTCATACTGTACGATTTATTTTAAATACTTACTTAATTTAACCCATGATTAGTGCAATAAATCCTTGATTAGTGCAAAAATTCCGGGCTTAATTATAATTTGAACATCGTACTGTACGAACCCTTCGTACAATACGATGAACAGAGACAAATTATAATCATCCCGAAGATCGTCCTGGACGATCTCTTGGGTTTTGTCTCATCGTACTGTATGTGATAATCGTACCATACGATAAATATAGATGATGTTTGATCGTCCAGCTTCTTGGAATATGCAGGGTTTTAATAACTCTAAAAAAGTCCAAGGCTGTAAGGATTTAGTCAACTCATTTAGTCTTGATATCTTGTATATTCTTGAAGCTAAAATTAAAGTTGCCTTTACTTCTGACCCTTGGTTCTTGGTTACTCATAAACTTTTAATTATTATAACTATAATGGTAAGTTTTCTCTTTCAAATCCTGGTAGGATTTGGTTAAAATAGAATTCCTCCACCATCACGTATAACCCCATTTCCACATCCTCCCAATGCATCCATTGTCATATTTCATCGGGCTTTCATCTCTCTTTATTGTTGTATATGTATATAACTATAGGGCTTGAATGTGCAACTTTATGGCAAGACTTGAATTAAAAATGCGTAGGGCTCCTCCTTCCCTTGGATAATTATAGGGGACTTTAATTGTTAAAAGTTCTCCCACAAAAAAGTTGGTGGAGACCCTATACCAATTCATAAGCTTTAGGAGCTTCATAGTTTTACTTTTGACAGTGGTACTTTTGATTTGGTCTAGTTAGTCTCAATTATTAATAAATGACCTTCTAATCTTGTCCACCTCATGTTGGATAGAATACATGTTAATGTCCGATGGATCAAGATCTTTCCTACTTCCTTTTATAAAGTTGATGGGAGTGTATTCTTTGTGTTTGGAAGTGTTAATGCTTCACTGGTGACAAAATTATATGATAATAAAATTGTTTACCTCTAAAAATTCACATGCTAAATGTTCATAACTACAAAAACTGTTCTACCGATCAAGCAATAAAGTGTTATGAGAAATTGTTGAACCCACCATAAAATAGGTGAATCACAATTGACTCTAATATTGCCTGCTCAAACTACAAATTTTGTCATATGTAATGAAATAAAGGGATAATTACAAGAACTACGGAGAATGCTAAAAATAGTGAAGATAACTAAGAACAAAGATGTTTTGGGCTAATGATGGTGAATGAATCTATGTTCTATTAAGCAGACTCATGTACACTAGTTGTGAATTGAAGATTATGCACCTTTTGATTCGTATCAAGCTTGTTAAGGTGTAAAAAAAAGGTTTACGGCCTCTTTTCATTTATTATATCTCCATAAATATTACAATCCTAACTAGCCTAAGTCTAGATATGAAAGCATTCTATTTTAATACTACTATTTGTTCCAACATCTCCTCATCGAGATAATGCATCACATTAGATTTTAAATTTATACATGACCATTGCACAAATTAGATTAATCATGAGAGATATTGAAAATAATAATTCACATTTATATTTAAGAGTCTACATTAGGATATACATAAAATTTTATATCATTTGTCCAAAACTAGAGTTTAGCCGGCCATAGATTTAATATTGATAAAAATAATTTTCATTACATACTCGAGAAAAGAGTAAATATAGAAAAGAAGAAGAAAATAAAAATTGAAATGAAGAATCCCCAATAAATCCTACAGATGGACTCTTCCCTGAGTGATTATCTCCTTACACCATTACTCTCCACACTCCTTTCAACTCCCAAGTGTGATTTTTCTCTCTATAAGGATGATCAACTACTCAACTATATGTCACTCACTATCATCTGGTTCCTGTCGACAAGGATATTATGATAGACCAACAACCCAAATATTTTTAATGCCATTCTCTTTAGCTGCCAAATTATCATTTTTAGTGATTTATTATGATAGTCGCTAATAACATATTTTCTTGTAGTGTGACAAGTTACTGAAAAGGGAAATTCCTGCTCTCTATACTTGCCACACATGGAACAATTTTGAAGAAAGTATTACTCATTATCTCTTTGAGTGTGATCTCTCCTTTGAAATTATCTCACATATTATTCCATGGGTTACCGGCTTCCTTTAGTGGCCAATTTTACTTTAACTTTTTCGTCATATTTCTAATCTACTTCATGAATCCTCTACTGCAAAAAAATTATACTACATGGTTACCTTTTATTACATTTATTTCATCTGGAAAAAGAAGAATACTAGGTCTTTTGGGCATTTCATGTTTAGTTCAACTACTATTTGTTACAAAATTATAGAAGCTATTATTACTAAGGCATCTAAATTAAAGAACATTTGTGATGTTATGCATCTCCTAAACTATGACATGGCCTATGTTAGAATAAGTAGTTTTTATTCTATCTTCTTATGGGGGTTCTATTGCTTCTCCTTGCGACTGATTGTTTTCTTTGTATGGTTTCTGTAGGCCTTGATGATCGTGGCTTGTAGGCTCCATAAATTTGAGCCCCGACCTCCATTAATCTTTAAGGAGAGTTTTAACAAATTAAGTTCAGGGTAAATTTTAAGAAGACATATTGGATTGTTAAATAAGACACTACCCAGAGATTTCACCCTCATTTTGTGAGGACTTTATGATTTGAATTATGGTTTCCTATAGGCGTAAGTCCTTATAATTAATTACCCCTCCCGAAAATGAGAGAGAACTTTAGATTAAGGCTAGTCGTTGATCAGATATGTGATATGTCTTTGGAAAAATTTAATATTTAGAATAAAAAATTCATGATCTTATGCTTAAAGCAGATGGTGGGGGAAGGATGATGAGCCTGATCAAGATCCCATTGTTTCATCATCCCGGGCCATCATGGTACCTAGTTTACTTAGTTAGAGCGGGAAGTCGACCCAACTTGACAGAAGGATCCTTGTTGGTAGCCATGAGTTGCTTCATCTAAGGGTACCTTATAGACCTGAGATGAATATTTTTTTAAGGTTACAAAACTGAATCCACTTTAACTAATATAGGGATTTATTCTCTATTGATTATATCATATCGATTCATGTCTCAAGAATTTGACACCATTGAGGAACATACGAGCTATGTTTATAATCAAAATACAATGAAATCATCCTACCAAAATACTAGGTCAAAGGGTTTATGTCATAATCATTGACCATATGGAGCCATAAGGCCAAACTACAGGTTCTTTGTAGAGCCATCTAGCTAAACTACTAATTAGTGGACCAATGCTACATCCTTATTGGTAGGAGACTATTTTAAAATAAATTCTAGTAATATTTTTTAACAATCACTAACTCTTTATGAGCTGAAGAGTATTTTTAAACCTGTCTACCTCAATAAATTATTATCGATGGTGTATGGATTTTTCTTTAAGCATTTTATGTCTTATTTCAATTTTAAGTATTTCAGGCTTCGATATTTTCTTTGAGTTTGAATTTTGTGGGCATTAAGGTGGCATTTTGCATATCTAGAATTAACCTCTGGCATGCTACGAAGAGCATGTACAAGGCCTACCTGCCTAGCCATAAGCGTCGCACCAAGTTCACTCCTACTGTGCTACGACAACTCGTATAACGATTCTCCAACACGTTGCAAAAGCTGAATGCAGGATTTTAAGCCTAGGGATTATACTTGCGTGAGGACTCATGATGACAGTGAAAAGGATTACAAAAATGCACAAATGTTTTTTATAAAATATTTTTCTTCTTTTATTGTTGAATTTTCTTCTTTTTTGTTTCTATTTTTTATTTTTTATTTTTTGGAATAAGGAAGGTCATGAAAAAGAGTGAACGATCGTGCATCTATAATGTCGACTGGGTTCGGATTAGTTTGGTTTCGGAGGAGCTTGGCAGCTTGAAGAGGAATCATCATAGTGGCGGGGGTGATCTGGACGTCGCGCTTAGTGTACATGAGAAAGCTTCGGGTAGCTGGAGTTGTAGCTGGAGGTATCTATTAGAAGTGTCAGGCAGGGCATAGCATTTGGATGATGAAAGTTGGAGGAGGAGGCGGGCTTGATCGATTGGGCACAGTTGGAGACAGGGGATCAGGTAGAGTGCTGAAAGTTGAGCTCGGTGCTGGGAATGGCAAGCATAGCAGGTGGAAGGGTAGACTTTGATGGGTGACTGGAGTTCGGAGACAGTTGGTCTAAAGTCGGGTAGAGGTGAGATCGGCAGAGGGCTTGTGTCTGTTCATCTTGGATGTGAGGTAGGGTAACAAATTTGAGGAGGCAAGGCCAACCGATTGGATCAAATGCAGGTAAGGTGGAGGTCGTCTTGCGGCTAGGTTGTGGAGTTTGATTGGAGACTGTTAAGAGGTTCTTAGAGGTCGGACGGGCTAGGGGTTTGGCCGTAGGTTGATTCGTCTGTGAGTGGGTTGGAGGTCTATTGGGGATAACAGTTGAAGTGAATTGATAGAGGCGTTTGGGAGATGGTTACTGTGCAGGCTAGTGTGAGAGGAGGCTCGGTTGGAGGAGGCAAGAACAAGAGATGGTGGCTCAAAGGCGAAAGAGTTGCGATCAGTTGTAAGGTTGATGAAGCTTCTTACACAATAGAACCGAAGTCTTCCTTTGCTCTTCCTCTTATAGTGCGAACGGGAGCCTGAGACGGAGTAGAGGCTACGCGATTTGAGCAGAATTTTTGCGAGGAGCTGTGAGATAGGATAGTTCGGCTCCTTGTAGGTAATGGGCCAAATGGCAGAGAGTTTGAGCGGGATTTGAGTAGGGAATGAGGATGGGTCATCGGCTACATAGGTATTTCAACAAGTAATGATTTAATGTAATTTTTTATTTTTATTTTTAATTTTTGTCCTCTTTGGAGGTCAACATGGTTTCCCATCATGTTTGTTTTCATATTATAGGCTATTTTGAGAATTTTTTGGTTAATCTAATATTGCTCGCCTTGGACTGCCGTGCAGGCAATCAAGCATTTTATATTATCTCAAATGGTCACTCTAGCAATCAGGAAGCATTTTGATATTTTGATTAACTATGATTTTGGGTGTATTTTTATCATTTTGCTCTTTCATTGGATAGCCCTTTCCCCTATTTTGAATAAAACTCTATGTGATTTTTTTGATTCCAAGCTGTTTGTAATTTATATTTATAGTAAATGAATACAGGCCTATGCCCATAATATTCCCAGAAAAAGTTAAGGGTGACCTGGATATTAAATTTTGGCTGCTCCTCCAAGTCTTTTCCTGCAGTTCAAAATGGGTAATAAATTAACAATTTATTCACTAAAGAAAGATTAAAAAAATATTTTTTATATTGAGAAATAAGCATCAAATTTTTTTTATTACCATTTAAAATATTATGAACCACTAGTGGCACAACCTTTCCTGCATAGGAATCACCAGCAATATACAGAGGATTTGAAAGGAATTGAGGGTGGTCTTTAAGCCACTGGAAATTAAAAAAAAAACAAAGAGTTAAATCATGAAAAAATAATTTATAAAATAAAAATTGTATGTAGTTTAATTTTTTGCCAACCTTTCTGAGAAATATTACTGCATGTTTTGACCAAGATTTATCGCCAGTTTCATAACCTTCTGGATGATTGGAAAAAGAGAATCCAGTTCCGACTGGGGAGTCCAGGAAGATTATGTTGGAAATCTACAAATTAAAAAAAAATGAAAGGAAGAATCACATATTTATGAAATAAATAAGCCACTGAAATTAAATTATGTAAATATTGTCATTTATCTATGTATATTGTTACAGATTGATAGCTCACCTTGGTCCAAGAGTAAGGATGATAAACTAAATTTGGCAAGCTCCCGTTGTACCTTTCAGATATGAATTTTAATGGACCTTTACAATGTATATTAAAGCAAAAGAAATATTAAATCAGCAATCCATGCACAGAGACATACTAGATACAATTTTATGGTTGTTTGGTTTGGAACACTAAGGGCTTTTCCAACCGAAAAATTCATTTTTCACTCCAAATTACAGTAATACATCAAAATGCAGTAACTTGTTTCTAACAGAACTCAATTTCTAACACCAAAAAAGAATATTCCTACTATGTTCTTTCCCATACTTCATTTTATATAATTTTTTAATTAAAAAAAATGGCAAGTGAATAGTGCGACGTCAATATTCACCGACGATGAAATAGCGTCAAAATTGGCAAACGATTACATTGGAGATGCCCTAAGGCCATTATTCTATTACTTTTTCTTATATTAAAGATTTTATTTTAAGT
Source organism: Dendrobium catenatum (assembly GCF_001605985.2). NCBI lineage: Eukaryota > Viridiplantae > Streptophyta > Magnoliopsida > Asparagales > Orchidaceae > Dendrobium > Dendrobium catenatum. The sequence goes on from NW_021319127.1 coordinate 5,456,545, forward strand.
TGAACTAAATAAATATAAGATGAATTTTGAGACATTTGGATCAGTGAAAATCACTTTCTTTGCATTTGAAAGTCATCAAACTTCAAATTCTTATACTATGTTGCGCCCTTGCCCAGTTGGGCTGCCTCATCCTCACCATCTTACCCACTCACTCGCACGAGCTATTATTTTGTGCGGACATTGGACAATTCCGGTTACGCGCTCAATACCGAGGGCGGGTACCAAGTTTGGTACTGAGCGCGGTACATTTTTGAAGTGACGTGGCGTATTTTTATTGGTCTCCAGACGCTTCGGACTCCACACAGAATAAAAATTCCACTTGGATAGGGAAGCCCACGCCGTCTCTCGCCCGTTACCCTCCTGCTGACTAGCCTATCACCACCCTCCCAAGTTATTTACGCCCAAGATATAGAAAGAGAAAAACAAGATTGAAAATAAATCTAATCATATAAAAAGACGATTAAAAAAGTTCATAAACAAAGAAGAGAAACCGAATAAGACGAAGGAAACAGACCGATCTCGAGAGAAAGGCCACTAAAGGCAGAGCAGCCAGGTCCACCAGTAAGCCATAGGAGAAGTGGATCCTCTCGCGGGTTTCTTTCTGACTCTATGAAGTAGTAGAATAACTGCACGTCATAAAATTCATCCACTTCTATATAGCTGAAGACAAGCACACATAACTAGTCAGATTTAAAACTTGATTGTATTAAAAAGAAAAGAAGAGAGAGAGAACAAACCCAGTTTCTAAATTGAAAGGTAAAGTACTCTGCTGCAAGAAGCCTGGGAGATGAGTAACTTTGTATGCTGCTGAGGCAAGAAGAAACCATCTAAACATACATGGGAGGAGAAGAAATAGCAGGATAATGAAACGATGGTGATAATTAACAGTAAGCATTGGGAAGAGCTTAGAGATGTATTAGAGATATCCGAGAGATAAACTATTGAGATTAGAAGTTATAGGGAGGAGATTCAAAGGAAGTCGATGACGTTGTCACCAATCAAGTTAGCTACTAGTTTTTAAATATGTATGCTTGAATTAACAAATTATCTATGTTTGAATGGGACAACATAAGATAATTGGTCTTTTGATGGGACATCATACCAAACCTTTGATTTATTTATCAGAGAGTGGAAAGCTGCCTGATTTTTTTTTTCCTTAAACAAATAGGAGCATAGTCCAATTTCATAAATTACTAAAACCAAAATTATAACTCAGCATGAGCAAAAAAAAAAAAACTGAAAAAAAAAAAAAAAAAAAAAAACAGTGATAAAAACTTTGCAATGCATAAAAATAAGTTTTTTTTTTTTAAGAAAATGCAATTTGCATTCATAGAAGCTAAAGGCAAATATTTCAAACTACAAGAAAGTGACTAAATTCCACTCCTCTTTACAAAGGAATAAAGAGGATGGTTTATTAAAACAAAAACTACAATACAAAAAAAAAAAGACACAAACATTGCCACCGTCCAATCTTGGAACCAATCATGCACTTTGAATTCTTCAAAAAGATTAACCTTAATTTCTTTTACCAGAAGAATGTAATCCACATATTGGAATTGAGAGCCAATCTATATAACCTTGATCAAATTGGGGGGATGGGGACTGTTGGCATTGAAAATTCGGCCCCGGCTTCTGCTCGCTTTTGTTTTTTTTTTTTTTTTTTTTTTTTTTTTTTTTTGAGTTTTAACGAATTGAAGTTCCGGGGTAAATTTTGAAAGGCAAATGGATTTGTAGATAAGACACTACCCAGAGATTTCACCCTCATTTTGCGAGGATATTATGATCTTAGTTCTGGTTTCCTATAGGCGCAAACCCCTATAGTTAATTACCCCTCCCACTTACAGAGAGAACTTTCGATTAAGGCAAGTCCTCAATCAGATACATAGAGTATCAAATAGATACATGTTATCTGGCGTATAGTAGCAGCATGGGTTTGGATTCGGGAATTAGATTTGAAGTTAGGAATTAAAATATATATATATTTAAAATAGAAATTTTACCATCTTGCACTTAAAGCAAATGGTGGGGAATGGTTGATGGACCCGATCAAGATCCCATGGTTATGTCGTGCCGGGCCATCGTGGTCCCTGGTTTACTTAGTCAGAGGAGATAGTCGACCCAACCTAACAGAAGGATCCTTGTTAGCAGCCATGAGTTGTTTCGTCCAAGAGGGCCTTGTAGACCTGGGGGGAATGTCTGTCTAAAGGGTCAAATTTGAATCCACCTTAGCTAACAGAGGGCTTTGTTCCCTAAAGAATCGAGCAATAGCTCTGGCGTCAAAAGGTCTAAATCTAAATGAAGTATTAAAAATCTAAAGATCTTGTTTAAATACTTCTTTAATTTAGACAATAGTAACGAGTGATTTTTTTTTTTCATTTACTTCTTACTAAAAGAAACAAGCCTAACAAAATCAAACAAGTTAATCAATTTTGTTTCAGTATGATTGGTGCATGCATGATTAATTATATTTGATAAAGTAGGTTGGTTTTTACGTCTTGTAATCATTATATGCTAATTTGTAATATGAAGTTTACATTTGCTCTAATTATCACTGCTTTATAAGATTGCTATTCTGTTAGTCATTCAAAACTGGATAATGTTGGTATATCCTTATTTGAGCGCATAGCTAGACGTTGTGTTGTGATGATGTTTGATTGATCCAACAATTTCATCCATCAGCAATCATATAAACAGCTGTTGTGTTGTGTTGTGTTGTGATGATGTTGCAAAAAATTTAATTTTTTTTAATTAAAAAGCAGCTTTAAGAAACAATAAGAAATTCACCTCAAATTCAAATAAAGCATAAGTCTCTTCATTAAACTACATATTGATGACTGTTGAAGTTTGAGAGAAGCAATTTTAAAAGCTAAACTACAATAAATTTCTACATATCAAATGAAAAAATTAATGCACATATTTAACGCACAAATAACTAATTTTCTCTTCAAAGGCTAGTCAAACAAAGTAATAAATAACACAATCTTCAATCGGCTTAAATCATAAAATTTTGGTGCTTTTTCATCAAAGACTTGCATAACCTCTTCACGTGCTCTTTCCTGCCAACTTGGATAAATACTCAATAGTAGTATTATCAAATTAAGCAAAATGCTTGTTGTCTCTTGTCCTACGAAGTAAAAGAGCTGACATTCTTTAATAACATATTCAGTGATCATTCTACTTTTCTTGAATTTTTTCTGCTCTTCAATTTGTTTCAGATTGGTCTCAATCAATTGGCCTAACAATTCATCACTATTTCTCTGTCCATATTTGATAACCTTCTCTCTCATTTTTCAATCATGCCTCTTAATAGGGATCAAACTTCTCTATAAATTTGATGTTTTTGTCTATTTTTTAAGTCTTTACTTTTTGTCTTTCTATTACAATTAAGAGTTTGTCATAAATTTAAAATTTGATGATTTTAATTTAATTTAAAATTGGTTAAAATTGATTGAAAATTTCCACAATTTTTATTTAAATCAATTTTATGAATTTGTTCAAAATCTATAAAACTCTTAAATTTAGAATTAAATTTTATTCCAACTCTATAATATGAGATAAAAAAAAATACTGAATGAATTAACTAAACATTTCCTGGTAACTATCACTAGAATTTTACAGCAGATCAATTTTATCAAAGCAACAACATATCATAAATTTTGGAAAAAATTCTTCGCTTTCTTAAGATAATAAAGTTTTTAAAGGAACTGTCTAACTAAATTTTATTTATTCTTTAGCAGTGCATATTCTATTAATTCACTTAAGTGCAATTAATATAAGTCTAGGATTTTTGACTACCCTCAGCTTCTCTATATGGAACGCAGGATTAATAATCCTCCTGTGTCTATTACATTTTTCATGATGGTGACTCTTGGAATCAGCCCAGTACTCCATGGAATGCAGAATTTACCTATTTACTTGGTTCAATTTGAAGGAGCCCTAAAAAAAGAACTTATTTATAACTTCAGAAAAACATATATTGTAGCAGACAGAAAAGCAGAAGCATTTGTAGGAAAAAACTGTCCGAGACTCTAGAAAAAGGACTGCTATCCAGCTCTGAGGAGACAATGCGACGGGCCCATCATAGCCATGTGGCCGACCATGCAACCCACAGTTGTAATGCCGTCACGGCCAACGACAATACCCTTTTGGGACATTTAGGCCATTTAAGGTAAACTCACAGACATAACGCATACACAAAGACTCGAATCCAAGACGTCTTAGTTGGAAGCATTAACTCTCAACCAACAGACTAAGATGAGTTGTGTCCACGACAATACCCTATGCGGGCAACTATTTAATTATTTTAGTTTGTTGCTAGTTTTTCTTTTATACCTGTAATTATGTATTTTTTTCTTCATATTTTATAAAATGGGCTCAGGCCCCAAAATTTCTCAAAAAAAAAAAAAAAATTTAAAAGGATCTAGTAAATCCCCGTTAATCTTATTAGGTGGATTCAATCGGACGATCGTTCCGGCAACAAAGAATTTTTTCAGCATGTTTAGCTCTAGGTAGGAGAAAAAGTAGATATTGACAGTAAGAATCACTCGATTTTGTAACTGTGAACATTAAAAGCATAAGTAAACTAAAAATAATAATTACTAAGGTTTTATTATTCACAGTCACAAAACTGAGTAGTTCTCTGCATCCAAACTCCGCAGGTAATAATCTCTCGGAGACAAAGAAATTGCTGTAAGAGGCGAAGAAGCCTCTCTGGATAGTCGAGGTGATTTTTTAATTTGTAGCACCCGTAAACAGAATTATAGAATTAAGTAGACTGAGTGTAATTAAAATTTATTTAAAAAAATTGAAAAATTCAAGAGCAAATCAGATTTCTTAGCAACCTAAAATTACTTAATGTTTCTAAAACAATACAGCACTATTTTTGGATTTTTTTCATTATAACGTGAAATGATTTCGGACTTTGTTAGAAAATAAAGAATAATTTTGCTTTTTCTTCATAAAAACTGATTCATTTTAGATTTTCATATACAATAGAAAGTCATTTCGCGTTTTTCACACTGCCTCTAATCATTTGTGGGCCTTTGTCGAGTGTCTAATGATGGTCATTGTCTGGGGAAATTATTTGAAGTGGACGCAGGACGTAGCTCAATATTCGGATGCCAATAGAGAGATGCCATGTTACGCACCGACAACTCGACGACCCGACCCGCCCAGAAGCCAAAATTTAATGGGTGATTTATCTTTTACTGTGCAGCTCGACAACCCAAACTGGGGTCCACGCAAAAATTCAAAAAAAAAAAACCGCCCTTGTTTGTGTATTATGAGATTGATGGATTTTTTCTAGATTAGGGTTTAGGATATATTCGTAGAAGAGTGCTGAGAAGAGAAACGAGGAAGATGATTGAATTTTGGCTTGATCGTCCAGGCCAATCTCACGATCGTCCTGGCCGATCAGTTCAAATCAGAGGCAAATCATCCTGAGCATCGCCCTGTTTTTGAGCTGGCCGATATTTATTGTCCTGAAGTAACTTAAGGTTTTTGACTATATCATCCTGGCCGATCCTGCGATCATCCAGGGCGATATGATCGTATCAATCATCCTTAATTACTCCCTTGATTTTCTAATCAATTAAGGCATAATCTGAGAATTTCGTCCAGGCCGATCCGGGGATCGTCATGGTCGATAATTTAAAAATACAGTATACCTTAATTGTTTAAGGCGGCTACTTCTTTCTGTTTTGAGCTTATCGTCCTGGCTGATACACGTATCGTCCAGGCCGATACACGTATCGTCCAGGCCGATATGTTAATGACGGCTGCCTTAATTTAGAATCCTTAATTAGACTTTCTGTTTTAAACCTAATCGTCCAGGCCGATAGTAATATCGTCCTGGCCGATGTGAGCAAAAACAGAAATTCTAAGTCTCTCAAGTGTGTGTGTGTAGGGTTACTTATCATCAGTCTCTTTGACCTTTACAAGTAGACTCAAAAGTGAAAAGACAAAAGTACAGACTGACTTAACCCTACACCTACGCAGTCCTTAACTTGGCTTCTTCTTGATCGTCCGATCTTCGATTCCTGAAAAGTTAGAAGCAACAAGTAGTCCAAGAGAAATAGTGTTTATCAATCATCAAAATATAAGACATGAAAATATGTTTGTAACAATTCCTGCAACAAAGAATTTTTTCAGCATGTTTAGCTCTAGGTAGAGAAAAAGTAGATGTTGACAGTGAGAATCACTCAATTTCGTAACTGTGAACATTAAAAGCATAAGTAAGCTAAAAATAATAATTACTAAGGTTTTATTATTCACAGTCACAAAACTGAGCAGTTATCTGCATCCAAACTCCACAGATAATAATCTCTCGAAGACAAAGAAAGCCTCTCTGGATAGTCGAGGTGATTTTTTAATTTGTAGCTCCCGTAAATAGAATTATAGAATTAAGTAGACTGAGCGTAATTAAAATTTATTTAAAAAAATTGAAAAATTCAAGAGCAAATTAGATTTCTTAACAACCTAAAATTACTTAATGTTTCTAAAACAATACAGCACTATTTTCGGATTTGTTTCATTATAACGTGAAATGATTTCGGACTTTGTTAGAAAATAAAGAATAATTTTGATTTTTCTTCATAAAAACTGATTCATTTTAGATTTTCATATACAATAGAAAGTCATTTCGCGTTTTTCACACTGCCTCTAATCATTTGTGGGCCTTTGTCGAGTGTCTAATGATGGTCATTGTATGGGGAAATTATTTGAAGTGGACGCAGGACGTAGCTCAATATTCGGATGCCAATAGAGAGATGCCATGTTACGCACCGACAAATCGACGACCCGACCCGCCCAGAAGCCAAAATTTAATGGGTGATTTATCTTTTATTGTGCAGCTTGACAACCCAAACTGGGGTCCACGCAAAAATTCAAAAAAAGCCGCCCTTGTTTGTGTATTATGAGATTGGTGGATTTTTTCTAGATTAGGGTTTAGGATATATTCGTAGAAGAGTGCTGAGAAGAGAAACGAGGAAGACGAATTGAAATTGGAAATATCTTTAAATGACTTCAAATCATTCGAGGAGATGGAAGAGACCGAGGACGTTAAGGAAGAATTGCAAGAGCGAACCACGGAAGATTTGTCTATAAATTTTTCAGTAAGATCTTAACTCCAAAGAGATTTTATGAGGGATATATCTTTTGGATGTAGAGTTCTTAATTTTTAGAGTACTCCCTTAGAGTAGAGAAGTGGGAGATAGATTCCCGGTACTGAGTCTCTGTATTACTTCTCAATAATTTTTTCATAACAAATGTTCGGTACTGCATTCCAATACTGGATTTTAGTACCGATTCTCGGTAACTCTGCACCGTGAACCGGTACCGAAAAGATCTCAGTATTGCTAAAAGGTACTGAATGTTGGTACCTGCTGGTATTGCAGATTTATGTTTACTATCATGTTTATATCAAACATTAAAATCGTTTTGACTTTTGTATAGGGTATTTTTTTCAATTGAGAAGGAAGCATAAAATCGTTTTGCTCATAATCTTGGATTTAGTATTCAGAAATAACATCTTAGTTACAGGCCAAATTGAAGGACTTTGTATGTTTGAAAGCTTCATTTAAGAATGGCATTGACTTAAATTCCAATTCTAGATATCGAAAATTCAAAACCAGAACCTGATGTCCAACTATGATTAGATTTACAGTGGGTGAAGATAGAGTTTGGAAGGTACATAAAGTCATTGAGAGCCACCACCTAATCAGGGTTCTTCTTTTTTCTAGTTTGTTAGTGCTTTTGTTTTTATGTTTGTACTTGTCTTCCACTTTGTACTTTTTCCTGTTTAGTGTTTTTCTTTTTTTTTTCTCTCCTTTTTTTGATGCCAAAAGGGCAAGTAGTGTGTTATTTGCTTATGCTTTAGTGGAATTTGCTTTGTTCTATTTCTATTTTGGTCTCATTTTTTCCTTTAAAAAACAAAAAAAAAAAGAAATTCCTTGATTTGAAAATTTTTAACAACAATGTAACATCATCAAAATGTTGGAGATTGTTGCAAATCTGGGCCCAAGTAGAATGATTTTGATGATAATAAATATTATTGTTTCTTTACTTCCGCTATTCTTATATATCTATTTTGTTTTGCCCTAGTCACTAACGGTTTAGGTCCCCAAGTTCAGTTGCAACATAATAAGCTCAAGATCAAGTAAGCAATGATTGAGTCTATCTGTAACATAAATTTAAATTTATTTTTTTACCTTTCCTGAGTCAAGTCATGTATCTTGTGGACCCCAATCTAAGTAACCTTACACAAGCACACTCAGGGGGAGAAATTTGATGAGTTAGAGAATTTACTTTTTTTTTTTACCTAATCATATAGGACTATTTCAAATTGTATTGGATGGTTAGTTAAAAAGAGAAACCCTAATTAGGGTATCCATTAATAATTTGTTGTATTTATGGGTTGTTAACTCGAAAGGTCATATCAGAAATTCGATTCCTTCCCTCATTCTGTGGTATTTGTGGAATGCTAAAAATTACTCAATTTTCAACACTATCCACATGGATTACCACATTATTATTTAGAATATTAAAGGCAAAGTGCTTAAGCTCTTTAATGCTAACCTCTTGAATAAAAAAAAAAAATGGAATTATTTTTCTATGAATTATTATTTTTTTTGCTCATAATTTTGGCATTGCTCCATTGCTCTTTATAATGCTAGTTATTTGGATTACTTGAAGCTGATATATCGATTAAAACCTCCTCATAACACTTTTTAGTTTAGTACTAATGGCTTGGTTCATAACTGTATGTATGGTTGTGGTGGCATTATTTGAGATGATCAGGGTAACATGATCATGACTTTTGCTGGCCCTTTAAGAAAATATTTTTTGCTTATGGCTGAACTTTATGACATTCTTAATGGGATTAAAATATGTATCTATCTTGGTATTACTAACATTTGGTTTGAGGTGGATGCCACTTTTACTATTCAGTGTCTTAAGAACGAATCAGATAGTATTTGCAACCTGATTTTTTTCCATCTTATTAGAGATATTAAGTAGCAGTTAATTTTTGTTAACTTTATGTTCATAAGGAAGGTAATGCGTGTGCTGATTTGGGTTGCGGTCTATATTTCTTTATGGATTTTACTGTTGCTAATTTACCTAATCCTCTAAAAGACAAGATTATGTTAGATAAAATGAATTTACCTTTTGTTAGAATTTGATTTGGTTGTCTTCTTTTGCGATTTTGTTGGCTTGGGCTAGGTTGCCTCTGTTTATCCTTGGTTCTGGTTGAGGCCTTTGAGTTTGGGCCTTCATTTTAATTTTGTGAGCTTGCGACTTTCTTGGATTATTTTTAATTTATGTAATGCTAATATAATGAATTTCTATATTGTTTGGTGTATTAATGAGAGGGGCTTGAGCAGTGATTGGAATCTTTTGAACCCTAACCACCCCTTTTTTGTTCTTATTTTCCCTGGGATGATTTCGCCAGTTGTCTATTTTAACCCCTGGGTGCTGGTTGGTCGCATTTTAGCCCGTAATATTATTGGAGATATTCTGAATGATCTGTATTGCTAGAATGTTTGGAGGATTGTTCTTAGTTTACGGGTTGCTATCGGTAATTATCTTATTTCTTGGATTAGCTGAAGTTTCAGGGTTTGGGATTGGGTTTGTTATGATTGTAGAAACTTGTTAATAATGAATTAGGTTGTTAAAACTAATCTTATGTCCCAGCGGCTAAATAAGAGGGGAGTGAATTGGTAATTTAAAAATTTTCCTCTTATATTTTAAACCGATTAAATAACTTATAGTGAAATTTTTGAAAAAGATTTTTCAACCACAAATCAACAGAAAATAATAAAGTCAAAAACAACAGAAAATAAAAAGGCACAAGATTTATAGTGGTTCAGTCAAACACGACCTACATCCACTCCCTAAAGTCTCCCACTTCAGGTATTACACCATTACCCCTAAGTGTCTCTCCGTTTGCCCCCACAGCAAGGCAGAGAAGCCTTCACAAAAACTCTCTTCCACCACTACCCGGTGCGACAGAGAACCGTCGTCCTTTTACACCCTCCAAGTGTAGGTAGAGAACCTCCTGCTGTTCACACTCTCCAAGTGTAGGTAGAGAACCTCCCGCTGTTCACACTCTCCAAGTGTAGGCAGAGAACATTCCATCCTTTTACACTTCTCTAAGTGTCGGCAGAGAATTGGATCTCCTTGAAAAGATCTTCTTACAAGAAATCTGAAGGACTAGAGAAAATAGTGAAGTAATCACAATTCACAAGTGAAGATTCTTATCTTTGAATACCAAGTGAACCCTTCATGCTTCAGTAGTAAGAATTCTCCTTTAAACACTCTCTCACACTCTCTCCTTCAATCTCCGTTCAGTTTGCACAAAGACCAGAAGAAAAAAAGATTACAATATAATTTTAAGTGGATCTTTTATAAGACAGACACAAAAACAGTCTAAAAATTGTAAATTTTCAAATCTGCACGTACTCGATCATCCAGTACGATGAAAATTAGTACGTACGAACAGTGTAAAAACTGTTGCATACGAACTCAATGTGCATTGGTACGAAATGACTTCATACTCGATCATCGTCCTGTACGAACATAGTTCGTCTGGTATGAACAGTTATTTCCAAGCTTCATTGGAACGAAACTGCAGGACGGTCCATATATTTAAGAAATATAGGACATCATCCTGGGATGAATGTACAAGATCGTCTGGATGAATAGTATGAAGCATGAGTCTAGAGAACATCATCTAGGGACGAACAGGGTTAATTCGTCTGGATGATTAGTTCAAGTCATGAATCTAGAGGACATCATCCTGGGATGAACTAGGTAAAATCGTCTAGACAATTAGTTCAAGTTGAGAATTCAGAGGACATCGTCCTGGGATGAATATGACAATTCATCTGGATGAATAATTCAAAGTGAGAATTCAGAGGTCATCGTCTAAAGATGGATAGAGCAATTCATCTAGATGAATAGTTCAAGGTGAGAATCCAGAGGACATCGTCTAGGGATGAATGGGACAATTCATCTTGACGATCAGGACTTAAAAATTTTTTCTCACTTTCTGTTTGATCCATTTCTCTCCGAGGGGTATAACTGACCTGAGTGTTCTCTAAAAATATGGTTCGTCCCATACGATCAGTATAAGAAATTGTGAATTTTTTTTAACTCTCCTCAAGTATGTGTGCTAAGTCACTTAATTACAATCACACTCTCATTGACTTAAGTAAAATAAAAATACAGACTCCAAGTTATAAAAAAAAATCTTGATTTAAAGTCTTCAACAATCAAGAGTTTGATTTCCCTGAAATGTTAGTACACAGAAGAACCAAAAATACTTCTTCCAAAATGTGTTAGGAGAAATTAATAATCAATACAATAATATTTGGAATCATCAAAATAAAAGTTGCAAGAATATAAAATATGCAAAAGCTAAGTAGCAACTCTCTTAACAATGATGCTATAATTCTTGTTATTATTACCGATATGGTTCTCTTTTCTATTACTCGCCTCTTTTGTTTCATGAGCCTGAGAGTTTATGGGTTTAGAATGGAGCAGCATTGGGGGTTTTTTAATGATGTTTTCATTGGATGCTTAATTATGAGCTCTAATGACTCTGATCCTTTTTTTGGTTTGTTACTTTCTGTCTTTCTTCCTTTTATGGCTACTCAATTTTTCTATTTGAATACTTTTGGTGTTAGTAGTTTCAGGTATTATTTTTAGGTTTATTTTGTTGGTCATTGAGCTTTAGGCTCTATAACTGCAATATTAATGCTATTTTTCACAGGTGGTCTTATGAGAAGCTGTTGTGTTGGGATGGTTTGGTTACTCTCCGAAATTGTATCTGCTGTCATGGTGTTTTCTTTGACTGGTGGTTGTCATATGTTGCCCGTAAGTTTTATCACAAGAATGTTGTTGCTTGGGATCGTCCTACAAGGGACTTTGGTTGTGGTTTTGGGGGACTGGTTGTGGCATTAGCTTTTATTCCTTTGAGTTTTGGTGGCTCCTCTTATCTTCTGTGGCTGGTTTGTTGGGAAGGTTTTTTATGTTTAATTACTATTGTGCTTGCTAGTTTCTATTACCCTTATATTTTATGCTGCAAGGTTATGCCTCGATTATTGAATATCATGGTTAGGGGTTATGTTTTCAGTCTTATTTCCTTACGTGTCTACAACTATCTCCCTTTTGGTTATGGTAATTAGTTTAATTGGTTTTTCAATTGTCATATTTTGCCTCAAATGCCTTTAATTGTTTCTTGTAATCACTATTATTCTTTAGATACTTTGCTTCTAAAATTTTTTGGAATGTATTTTTCTATTTTACCTTCTCCTAGATTTTAGCTTGGAAGGATGGTAATTAAATTTTATCTTTGGATCCCTTCAATTTTTTGGGTGATGGCCTCTTGCCTCCCTAGATTGTACCTAGGTGTCTTTATATTTTCTCTTAGTAGAGACCTTGAGCTCGTAGGATTTATTTTGCCTTTTTTTAGCTTGTTCGAGAAGTAATAAGCTCGAGGGCCCTTTAAGGACCTTGTAATTTTGATTTTAATAAACATGTAGGCCCCCCACGGGTTTCCCCTTAAAAAAAGTTTTCTTAACTGATCGTACTATACGATCCATATCATATCAAACGATTAGTTCAACCTATGAAAATTAGCTACCAATCACAGTTTAGGTAATATTTTAATTTTCAAATTTTGTTCTAATAATACATGATGCTATACATCATCCTGGATAATTTATGACAATCATGACTAAATTTATTTGATAATTAGGAGACTAATTATAGTTAGAATGATCAGTCATATCGTACAAGATGATCTACTTAGATCATATGGGACTATCTATTATATTTCATTGGATGATCCCCTATCGTCCAAGATGAATCTTCTAATCATTCAGGAGATCAACCTAAACGTCCCGAGAGCGTTATGAGATAATTTATCGATCACCACCCATCGTCTTATGCTGTAATGGACAATCAATATAGTATCTTGAACTAATCATCCTAGACCATCATAAAATCATACTAGATGATCTGTACAAAATACTTGTACTGATTATACAGGGCAAAGCTATGTCATGGTTGAGAAGGCAGTCTTGAACTAATTGTCCGGGGCAATCTATTGATCATACTTAACGATCTTTATTAGTAAGTTAAAAATTAGGGCTTTTTCTAGAGGCTCCCTATTTAAGCTTCCTCAATTATCACTTGAGAAAATCTTTTATTGTGGAGGAAATATGAGAGAGAGCTTAGGGAAGGAAGAGGGAGAGCTTGAGAGAGAGATAGACCCTTATACGGGGGAGTTTTGAGGGATTCACAAAGATTACTCCAATTAAGGTATCATCATCATCTTTAAGTTGCTTCTATGGTTCCTTAGGGCTCTAAGAAAGATCTTCATTGGCATCATATTCAGGTTCTATGTCTTCATCGAGTGGGTGAAAATGGATTCCTAGATTCTCTGCCTTTACCAGGTGAGTGAAAAGGATTCCCAGGTTTTCTGCCTTCACTAGGTGGATGAAAAAGGATTTTTATTTTCTCTGCCTTCTCCAAGAGGTAGTAAAAAGATTCGAGGTTCTCTACCTCTCCGGGTCAGTGGAAGATTTTGTAATGCTTCTCCGCCTTACTGTGGGAGCAAAAGAAGAGTCACTTTTATTTAGTGCAATACGTAGAGAGGGAGTCTCCAAGGAGTGGACGTATGTCAAGTTGACCGAACCACTATAAATCTTGGTGTGTTCTTTCTATTTATTTTTCTACACTTTAATTTCTAGATTTTTTTGTGATTTGATATGTGGTTGAAATATATGATTTTTGTTATTGTAAAATTAGTTCTACTTTAGCATCAAGAGGTTTTGACTTTTCATTTGTAAAACAAATTTTTAAAATAACCAATTCACGCCCCTCTTAGTTAGCCTCAGGACTAGTTCTTTAGGGTTTAACAACCCTCATTAACTTTCAAAGTTCACCAGGGAAAAAAAAGATTTAATACTAAGAATATTATGAATTTTCCATTAAATCATTAATTGGGGTTGACTCCTTCAAACTATTAATCTTATGTCTAATATCATTGGATATTTTTCCAGTTATTCTACCAGTGCCTGGTATAAATTCGGCACCTCTATTATGAAGTCCAATGATAAGAGCAACCTTATCAGCTGGCAAATGTAACTTCTTTTTTTTTATTACAAAGCACTGCCTCCGAATATTCCATTTGGTCAGCAATGTATGGACTAAAGGAACATTCTGGCGGAATGGAGGCATCAGCAATAAGTGGTTGATGTGCAGCTGCCTCAAACCATCAATGAACATTCACCAAATATGCTAACCAAATGATCACAAACTTGCCTAAATGTCAAAGCCTTACACTAGAAATGAATATTTGGAGAATATCCCTGCAAAAAATGCAAATTATCATAAGTTAAAAGAGTAAAATAGAATAAGGTTATGAGCATAATACCGATCAATACCGAGCTTGGTACTAAGCATAGTACAGAGCAATAAGAATGATGCATGGTATCGAGCAATAAAGCGCAAGGTACTGAGCATGGTATTGAGTTTGGTCCCAAGAGATATAAAAGGCATTCTTCCCAATGATACCGAGAATGATACCGACCTTTACCGAGCAGCACCAAGTGGTGCTAAACGATTCTGACATCACAATTGATCCATCCAAATATTTTCCAAATTATCATGGATACAATTTTTAATTTAGCTAAGTTTAAAATATATCAAAGGTTCATCGGTACAAGCTGTACGGAGCATAATATCGAGCATGATATTGAGTAAGGTACCGCGAGGTATCAAGTGTTCTACCATGCTTGATGAGGGACAATTATGGGGTGTTACATGGTACAGAATGGTTCCGAGTTAAAAAAAAGTCTATTGCGAACAAACATTCAATTATATCAATAATTCCATCATGTGAGAAAAATGATTTACACCAATGCTGTAAAAACCCTAAAACACAAACCTAAACCTTTTAAACATTTGAACAAACACTTCAAACTATGAAAAACTATTTCAACACAACAAAATACCTTAAGCATGGCTCCCTGCAACAAAATTGATGAGCAGACTACATAGCTTTTGACGTCGAAGATGAACAGACGATCTTGAGATAATAAGGAACACTGAACAACTTCCAAATTGATTTTGTGAAAGTGCCCGTGATTTTTTTTTCAGTAAAATGTGGCGCTGGTTTGGGTCGTGCGATAAAAGATAAATCATGTGCAAAATTTTGACTTCTGGGTGGGTCGGCTTGTTGGGTCATCGAAGCGCAACTTGGCACCATCCTATTTGCATCTAGATGTAGAGCTATGTCCAGTGTCTACTTCGAATAGTTTCCCTATTGTCTGATGTGTAATCACTAGGATGTGAAGGTAAAAAAGCATGCTTTTCTCCTATCTAGATGGGGAGATTCTCCGAATTTGTTGAGTGTTTATTCAATAATTACTAAGTATTTATAAATACTAAGCAAAAACTCAGTTGTGAGTATTTATTGAGTATTTACTGATTATTTGTTGAGTATTTGTTTAGTATTTTTCATTTGCTTATTATTTATTAAGTATTTGCTTATTATTTATAAATACTCATTAAAATTTCAGTAAATCCAAACGGTTCTCCCTGACTAGACTCTGCACATAGTAATTTCTGCCGATAAATTTTTGTGATAGATAATTTTTTTTCCCTTTTTGCAATTAAAATTTTCACGTCTTGCTTGAGTGTAAAAGCGTGAAAGTTTAGACTAATTAACGTATATTTCAGAATTATCTTCTTTATTAGCAAAAAAATAATTTCATTATTATGCTGACTTTGCGTCATTGTTTTTTCATTTATTACTAGCTTCTCTTATACTCATAAGATTAGCCTTTACACAAACACATTTTTTTTGTCATTTTGTCACGCCTTAATTCAGTCAGAATAATGTCACAAACATTTATTAATTTTCTTAATTATCTACCCTCCTGCTTATTTGTTGAATCTAGCACGTACACTTAAACTTTTTTTTTTTGAACTTACCCATATTTCATTAACTGAAAAAATGAATTACAAACAAATGCCTAAAAGAGGCCAAAATAAAATATTACAAATCTAAAATCACCAAAATTAGTAATAGATTGCAAATCAACCTGAAAAAGAAAATTAATCCAAAATTAGAAAAATTTAAGAAGGACATGAAGCATGCCAGACTCAAGAAATAACTTGAGGCTCCACTAAAAGCAAAAGCAAAGTTTGCCACTCATATGTCATACAAGGACCATCCATTTGAGGTAGAAAATCAAGCAGCAAGAAGTCCCAATTACCAAACAAAGGCCACCATAGGCTGAGCAGAACGAAGGAATCAACCACCAAGGTTGCCAAATCATGACAATGTCATCTAAGGGGTGTGTAGAAAACTTGCCTCATCATTGTCCGATCTTGAGCCAACAAGACCAGTCAAGTAGACACCACATCAGACAAATAACCCACTAAACCCACACCGGATAAAAATAAACAAAACCAAAAGATGATACTAAATCAGATAGGACCAACAAACAACAAATGATAAAGACGACAAAATTAAGAGAAAGAAATTTTCTTTTTTGATTTATGCCTGCTTCATTTACCAACACCATTGTCAAAATCATTATCCTGGATGCGGCCCACATTTAAACCATACAAATTCTGAAAATCATATCCATGATCATCATTATCTTCCCCAACACCTAGACTAGCTGAAGGATCACACTCGACCAGCAAATCAAAATGATCCATATTGAATCCTTTAATTTTAAACCCAAATGAGATATCAAGGCATCATTAGAAATAAGTAAAATTGACACATCTATAAAAGAAACATTATCACTCACATTCAAACTCTTATGCATCATAGCTGGTTCATTAGATTCCAAAGGGAACTGGCCGTGAATGCATCCCTCAGAAGTTTCATTCAAATCCACCTGTCTAATTTCATAATGCTCTACATTCAGATAAATCACAGGATAAGTTACAACCACAGGGGTGTGCACTTTATCATGACCAATAGCATAATTACCCACCCTTGTATTACCTTCATCCATCACAATTTCCCCAAAAGGAAAAGAAATAGTAGCCTTATCCACATTTTCAGAAACAATAAAAAAATTGGATTAGAGGAGAACCCACCCTAATAACATCCATCACATTTTTCCCCATGGGATTGGGAGCAACTAGAAGGGTAGAAGCGATTTCTACATAAATAAAAAAAATAAAATTAAGAGAATTAATGAGTTCCTTAGCTAAATGCGGATGCAAAGAATAACATTCCTTCCTAAAATGATCAAAGACTTGCAATGTTCACAAAAATAACGAAAATCATATATAATCACCTTTTGGATATAACCAAATTTCTCCAAACTGATCCATACACAATCTGGATATTATTTTGAAATATCCAATTCAATCATCACACAGACAACCGAAGGGCGAGACCCTTTAAAGTCGCATTATTACATCATAAGGGCCTACCAAAAAGAGATCTAAGGCCATGCAAGATTCAGGGAGTGTTGACCTCATTTTTGTATGAGGTCACTTTCAGCCCCTTCTTGAGCTTTGAACCTTAGGTTTCCTTGAACTTTAGATCTTAAGATCTTCCTAGTTCCTAGACCTCAGGCCCAATCCAGGTCTTAATTCAATTAAAACCCAGAACCCAGGGATAAAGACTTAGGTCCTATAAACCTTTCTAGATGATTTTTCTATCACCTTGAAACCCAGTCAATTGACATCTGATTCAGGATCTATAAATTCCATATTGATGTGATATGTCCCTAGTACCAACCCTCCAAATTTGAGCTCATTTGGAGGACTCTAGCCCTAGTAACCAGATTAATCTCCAAAGGCTGTAAAACCTTTAAATATTTATGACCCATGCCACTAGACCCTACACTTTGGAATTTGACCTTGGGGCCTTCCCCAAACCATTTGATCATGTCCATGGCCTCTCCCATGACATATTGACCAGGAAACTGCACTTTCCCAAACCCAATTTGACACAGGTTTGACTAGGAGTCAAAATGACTAAAATGCCCTTTGAGGAGACTTTTGGTCTTTCCCCAAATTTCAACATGCTCAACCCATATCAAACTCCAAATTTCATTCCAATGGATCCTAAGTGGCTTTAGGAACACATTGGACCTAAACTTAATTTTTGATTTGACCTAGTTGACTAAGTCAACCATGGTTGAGCAAAATGCCCTTAATGGATTTAAACATCCATTTTAAACCCAAATGACCTACCGAGTGCATGGGATCAATTTCATTGATCTCAAAACACTCAATTGAATTCTTTTGACTTAATATCAACCCATGATTTGATCAGGTTGACCAAATCGACCCTTTAACCCAACATTTGTCAAGTTTAACCATTCGAGCTCTTTTAAATCAATTTAACCCCTCAAAATCAGTCAATTAGACACCCTTGACATATCCAAAATTTATCCAAGTCAAACCCTCCTTGGGTTGACTTGGTCAACCCATTTGGAAGGGTCAAAACTTTTTCCAATTTCATGTATTTGGTCAAAACTACAAATCCTTAACCTCAAACTCTTGGCCACTCATGCAACCACCCAAATGCACTCACTTGGATGCCACCTCATTCCCATTGACTTTTTTGACCATTCAAATGGTCAAACAAGCTCTCATTTGAGCTATGATGGCCATGCCACCTTGGCAATCCAATCCTCATTCCAAAACCTATTCAAACCTATTGTGAAGTGACATTTTTCCTCCCCTAAGAGAGCTTACACCAGCCCCTTAAACAAGGCTTGGCTTGGGTTTAGCCAAATAGGAGAAAAGGGTGTGGTCCCCCTCTCTTGGCTCAAGGAAAGTATCTCTCAACCACAGATATTTTTCTATGTTTTAAGTTGCCTTGGGGACATATGTCACCCATCTAAGCCCTCTCCAATTGAATCCTAACCATCCAATTCAAAAGCAAAGGGTTAAGGTAGGAGAGCTTTGTAAAGATCATTTTGCTCCCAAGTTCATCCGGACGAAGTTTGGTACAGGTTGTGCAGGAAAACAGTTCTGGCTGTATGGTTTTTTTGGATAAAAATAGGATCGTCCGGACGAAATTCTTACCGAGAGCAAATCGTACGGGACGATAATTAATTTCGTCTGGACGAAATCTGTCTAGAGCCCAAGTCATCCGTGACGATAATTAATTTCATCTGGACGAAATTTGTCCAGAGCCTAGATCGTCTGGGACGAAGTTGCGATCATCCGGTACGATTAGTCTTGATATATATAGAAATGAGATATTTTGGAAAGAAAAGGACGTCCAGGAGAGAAAAAAATGAAGGAAAAGAGGATTTTTGAGCGACTCTGATCTGTTTTGGTCCGTTGTGGTAGATAGAGAAGTTGACCGACTCGATGTAAGGCACATTCCGCCTTTCTCAATTTTCAGAAATGAGATTTTTGACGCATTTTCTGTTCCAAATTTTGTTTCCGTTAGCAAATTTCTGGTATTATTTTCTCCTGACAAAGGTTTTACCGCGTAACTTTTGGTATGTCTCTGAGATGATAATTATGCACGTTTTGAGTATTTTCTAAAAGATTTGTACCAGACATTTAGATTCTACGGTGTTTTGATTGAACTGCAAATTATCAGGATGTTGAAAAATGTTTTGTCAGTATAATGAAAGTCTTATAATATTTTTGTGAATGTTCTGTGGTAATTTGGTAAATTTCTGGATATGTGAATTTTGTGTAAATTTTGTATACTGCCGTTATGCCGCTGAATTTTTATACGATTTTTGAAATTCTGAATGAGATGATTTGAAAGAATTTATCATTTGTATGCTATCAGAAGGGAGTTATAAGGGATCGGAATCCTTTGTGATTCCGTTGTCTGGGTCCGGGAAGGGAGACATAAGGGAAAGTTTTGAAATCTGAAATTCTGTATATCTGTTCTGTTCTTGTGCTATAAGCACAAAAGAGAGCCATAAGGGGAAGTTCTGGTGCTATATGTACAAAAAGGGAGCCATAAGGGGAAGAGGGGAAGTTCCGACATCTGGAAGGAAGTTCTGTTATGAAATTATCTGTTCTGTAAAGCTGTAATGTGATTTTATCTGATTTCTGATTTCTGTACGACTCTGATTATTCCGTATAATTCTATCTGCTCTGTGACATGAATGCTTTATGATATCTGATTTGATATGATTTCAGTTTCCGTATTCAATGTTTGATTCTGATTGAACTGTTATCTGTTTTGTCTATTGTATGATTTCTGTACGATTGTTCAATTTCTGTACGGATACTTTTCTGATATGTTTTCTGAAGTGAGTTTCTGATGATTTTGATTAGTGATTGATGTCTTGCTGAGCTGTTAGCTCATCTTTATTTTCTGTGTGGTTTTCAGGTTCTGGGAAAGGGAAGGAGGTCTTGGACTAGACGTTCTGAGTCTGATCTATGATTATGTACTTAATACTTTAGATTTTTGTACAGTCATGGCTTTTCTGTTCTGTTCTGTTCTTTCTGTCTGAAGCCATTCACTGTATATGTATATGATTATTTTGATGAAAGAAAAGATAGAAGAACTGCGCTGTGTTTGGATGTTTATAGTAGCTCTGTGTTTTTCTATCTGTGTTATATTTGGAAGAAAGTTCTAAAGCAAATTCCAAAGCAGATGTGAGATCTTTACGGATCACAAGAGCTTGAAGTACATATTCACTCAGAAGGATCTTAATTTGAGGCAAAGAAGGTGGTTTGAGTTGATCAAGGATTATGACCTGACGATTCAATATCAGCCTGGCAAGGCTAATGTGGTAGCAGATGCTCTAAGCAGGAAGTCTTCTGGATTATCAGGTATTCAGCTCACTTCTGATGAGTATCTGATACGAGATATGGAAAGATTATAGTTAGAGGTGATTTCCTCTATTGGTGCGGATTCTGGTATTTTGACTCAGATGAACATTCAATCTTCCCTGGAAGAAAGGATTCAGGAAGCTCAGAAGTCGGATTCTGCTTATTTAAAGTTGATTACTCAGATTAAATCTGGTAAG
>NW_021319127.1:5478355-5492483 GCF_001605985.2 Dendrobium catenatum
ATCTGCTGATGAGGTTGAGATTCAGGAGAATCTGCAGTACAAAGAAGAACCTAAGAAAATTTTGGCCCACGATGTTTGTAAGTTAAGAAGCAAACAGATTCCTATGGTTAAAGTTCAGTGGAAGCACCGAACAGCACGAGAAGAGACGTGGGAGAAGGAGTCGGACATGAGGCAAGCATATCCGTATCTTTTCTGACTGAGTTTTGGTTTGGCAATGTCGAGGATGATATTTTTCTGAAGTTGGGGAGATTGTAAAGACCATTTTTCTCCCAGGTTCGTCCGGACGAAGTTCGACTATTCGGGACGATCGGTACAGGTTGTGCAGGAAAATAATTCTGGCAGTATGGTTTGTCTTGACAAAAATAGGATCGTCTGGATGAAATTCTTACCGAGGGAAAATCGTACGGGACGATAATTAATTTCGTCTGGACGAAATCTATCCAGAGCCCAAGTCGTCCGTGACGATAATTAATTTCGTTTGGACGAAATTTGTCCAGAGCCTAGATCGTCCAGGACGAAGTTGCGATCGTCCGGTACAATCAGTCTTGATATATATAGAAACGAGATATTTTGGAAAGAAAAGGACGTCCAGGAGAGAGAAAAATGAAGGAAAAGAAGGAAAAGAGAATTTTTGAGCGACTCAGGTCTGTTTTCGTCCGTTGTGGTAGTTAGAGAAGTTGACCGACTCGAGGTAAGACACAATCCGCCTTTCTCAATTTTCAAAAATGAGATTTTTGACACATTTTCTGTTCCGGATTTTGTTTCCGTTAGCGAATTTCTGGTATTATTTTCTCCTGATAAAAGTTTTACCGCGTAACTTTTGGTATGTCTCTAAGATGATAATTATGCACATTTTGAGTATTTTCTGGAAGATTTGTCCCAGACATTTTGGATTCTACAGTGTTTTGATTGAACTGCAAATTATCAGGATGTTGAAAAATGTTTTGTTAGTACAATGAAAGTCTTATAATATTGTTGTGAATGTTTTGCGGTAATTTGGTAAATTTCTGGATCTGTGAATTTTGTGTAAATTCCGTATACTGTCGTTATGCCGCTGAATTTTTGTATGATTTTTGAAATTCTGAAATGAGATGATTTGAATGAATTGATCATTTGTATGCTATCAGAAGGGAGTTATAAGGGGCCGGAATCTTTTGTGATTCTGTTGTCTGGGTCCGGGAAGGGAGACATAAGGGGAAGTTCTGAAATCTGAAATTCTATATATCTGTTCTGTTCTGGCGCTATAAGCACAAAAGGGAGCCATAAGGGGAAGTTCTGGTGCTATATGCACAAAAAGGGAGCCATAAGGGGAAGAGGGGAAGTTCTGACATCTGGAAGGAAGTTTTGTTCTGAAATTATCTGTTATGTAAAGCTGTAATGTGATTTTATCTGATTTCTGTAAGACTCTGATTATTCCGTATGATTCTGTCTGCTCTGTGACATGAAAGCTTTATGATATCCGATTTGATATGATTTCAGTTTTCGTATTCGATGTTTGATTCTGATTGAACTGTTATCAATTCTGTCTGTTGTACGATTTATGTACGATTGTTTAATTTCTGTACGGATACTTTTCTGATACGTTTTCTGATGTGAGTTTCTGATGATTTTGATTGGTGATTGATGTCTTGCTGAGTTGTTAGCTCATCCTTATTTTCTGTGTGGTCTTCAGGTTCTGGGAAAGGGAAGGAGGTCTTGGACTAGACGTTCTGAGTCTTATCTGTGATTAGGTACTTGATACTTTTGATTTTTGTATAGTCATGCTTTTCTATTCTGTTCTGTTCTTTTTGTCTGAAGCCATGCACTGTATTCATATTTTTGCACTACTTCTCTCCTTGCTTTAGACCCTTCCCCGGTTACGGATAGAGTCCGGATAGTCTGACATATGAGGACAAGGTGCGGGACCTAGGGAAGCCCAGTATTCTAATCATGTTTTTAACTTTCAAACATTCATGATTTTAAGTTGTTGACTAGCATGCATCACATTAGAAATATATTTACAAGAGTCAAAACTTTAATTGCATTAATCCTTAGCATTTTGCACCCAACATCACTTAAAGGGGACAATTAGGAAAATCTCTAGATGTCGGCCCCAGCTCTCCAAAACTTTAAATAAATTGTCCCTACCACTCTTTCATAAAAGACCAGATTCTTCTATTTTAAATCAAATAGATGGTTAGCTGGCTCCCCAATCCAGGCCAGGGTAAGTCCAGACCTTACACTACATTAGTTAGGCTCGGACGACTGTGGTACAGTGTCCAAATTTAGATTTAGGATCAGGGACAAATTTTTTATTATAAGACCCCAAACTTCGGGAATCTAATCCCAAATTTCTAATAAAATGCTCAACTCTAATTAAATCTTCTTTCGATCCTAAAATATAAAGCCTAACATTTAGAATTAAGTTGGGATACTTCCAGATGGTTCTAGAATCTCAAAGTATCCCTTACTTTTCTTTTATTGATTCTGATAATAATTGCTTAATTTTGATCCATTTCCTTTTGAGTTTCCAAAATTCACCTCCTTTTCATATCACTCTTAGAAAATCTAATGAAATTTTGTCACTATTTTAATTGAGAGTTTTCGTAGGGGACTCTATCTCCCTACGATGTAATTAACTACGAGGGCTTGCGCTCGTAGGAGATTTAGAACCACATACTCACCTGATTTTGAAAATTGAATTTTCAAAATTCATATTGAATTCTTTTGGGAAAGATCAAAAGATGATCGTTATTATCACATTCAATAAATTATCGTTGAATGGTATTATCTCCCTTTAGGGAGATACATCTTTCTTTGATAAGGCTTTGGATGTAAACTTAACTATCACACTTCTTGAATATTGTAGCTGGATATTCAGTTGGACCTCATTTTGACCTTTCGGGGCCATACGAAGTTCTCTTTAGAATCCGATTACAATACATTAGGTGATATTCATAATTCTAAATCTGAATCCCATTTTGGAATTCTATTTTCACCTTTCGAGGTGATATACATTTTCTAACATGACAATTCAATTTTAAAATTAGAATTTAATCTCAATTTCAATATTCCTAAAGAAAACTAATATTTTTTAAAAGCAGCTTTCAAAATTTCACCAACAAAAAAATGGCACGCTCGGTGGGACAAAATCTCTCTTCATCTTCAATAATGGCAAAATTTTGTTTCATCGATAGTCTTAACTATGTTTCTTCCGTTGGTCCCTCTACTCATTTCTCTCTTGGGTGAGTTGGCCAACATCTAAAAGATACGACCTATCAAATAGGGAGGTGAGTGAGGAAACCTCTATCTAAGCTGAGCTTTGACATTTTGCCTCCAAGATTAATCGATAGAGCAAAAGAGTCAAGCCAGGTTCATTGAATATTCTTAATCAATTTTGTAAACTCTCTTGTTGGATGAAAACCCAACATGCTGAGGTTCAAGATTTAGAAAAATTAATCATGCTAAAAAAATTAAAATTTTAATTCAAAATTAATTAACTCTGACCACTTTTCCTTAATTACAGGAATTCAAATACTCAAATGGTTGGAAAACTCATCTTCTCCATGGATAGAAACTTGACAGTAGAAGGAATTACCTCTGACAACTCGATCCAGTTTGGAATAGATTTTCAAAACTTCAAGTTATCAGTCAACAGAGAAGAAATGATTGATCTCTCTGTTGGAATACAATGGGATGTCCCCTTAGTTGAGATTACTTTAGGGTCAGGAGTTGACTCCCCCATCTCTAGGATGGAGGTCGATGTCGTCCCTTCGACCACTATGCCCTCTATTCAGGAGGATAAGTGTTGAGTCCAGTAATTAGGTTGTTAAGCCTAAGTAAATGTCCCAAGGCTACCAAGAGGGGGGTGAATTGGTAGTTTTTAAAATTTTAAACCCTCTTAATAATAAAGTTGAACCGAAAAACTATTCAAACAATAAGAACCAGGAATCATTAACAATGAAAGAGTTATCATCTCAATCTGAGATTGGGGCAAGTTCTAGCACCCTTGTTGCCAGCAAAAATAAGATGAAGTACTTCATTCGAAGAGTCAGAAAGGTTGCTAAGGCCAAAAAGACTATTGAGGCAGGAGCCTTGAAACAAGTTAAATTTGAGGCCAATCAAGAACTCGTTGCTCCTTACACCTACCCCCTCCATTCTGGAAACCTTTTCCACCCTACTCCTGTTACTCAAAGGAGGGAGGTCATAAAAATGAGAGTGCGATCTCCAATACACCTTCTTGACTACTACACAGAGAGAATCAATCAGGAAAGAACTAAGCAACCACCTTCAATAAACCCTAGGCCTCTAGTTGAGGGTTATGACCTATCCACTCTATTAGATGAAGTTTGGTCATGTTACTACACGTGCCCCACTATATCATCTATAGAGGAGGAGGTGCAGAAACCACCTGGGCTGCCACTCACATAATTGCTATGTCGCAGTAATTTGGGAGGGGAATAATGATGGATCTAAAATCTTATCAGATAGTGATTTCATTTGAATTTAACTTTTAAACGGGTCCTATTATGATAGATCCTTAGATTGAGATGATACAGCACTAGTTAAGGGTAATGCAGACCCCACCACAATCTTTTTCTCTTAAGAGATTGTGAAAATATAATTTACATTGATAGGGTCTTGTCACTTGGACTTACTATTTTGAAGGAAATCATATTATTTTTCAAGTGTACTGGGTCCAAATTTTTAAGATAGTTGATCCTTCCTTTTAATGAAAATTGACCTCTACTTTAAATAAAAAACATGAGAGAGTTATGGTTGACTCCACTGGATCTTTAAAGGCCCTTCCCTCCCACCGCTTATGTGGGTCGATTTGATTTTTGAATTGAAATTTATATCAAACTTAAGTTGTTTTTTGAAATGAAAATTTTCTCCATCTTCTCACAATTTTCTATGTTATAAGCACCTTTTGCATTCTTTAAATTTATTCAATGATTTTCCAAGTCAAGTTGATACTCTTATCAAAGATTGGGTCCATTTTGGGGATTATTTTTCCTTGCATAAGAGAATGAGTTTTCTTCTCTTACACTTGTGACATAACCCTGGACTAAAACTAAAAGAGCAATCATGTTAAGATTTTAAAGAAAGTGAGGCCTCTTGTTAAAAAATGAAAAAAAGAAAGAAAAAAAGAAAAAGAAAATTCAAAAGATGCACAAATTGCATTAAAAAAATCAAAATCAAAAGAAGTGTAAAGTGCGCTAAAGAAATAAAAAGGTGTGCAAATCACATCACAAAAAAAAACATAAAGAGGCTTCCTTCTTTTTAAATCCTTAAATCTCAAAGAGTCCAATCATATTTAATAGCTTGACTTTGAAAAATCTTGAAATCAAATTTATTGTCGTGCAAAGATATTCTATCCGATAAAAAAAAAATCTATGCAAGAAAATTGAGAAGATTAAATTTCTCTATCTAACTTAAACCTTTTGAAATTAATTTTAATTCAAAATTTCTATAAGGGAGAACCTTGTTCAGTTTCTATGAAACTTGATCTGAGTCAACAAAATCCAAACCCTTTGCTCTTTTTGGGTCAATTAGAGTCACTCTACTTCTCACTGTACTTTTGAATTTGTTCCCACTTATCGTTTGACAGGGTCCAAATGATTAAGAGGAAAATTTTTGATAAACATAGGCATCATTTCTTTTAAGATCCACTTTGTGAAATCACACGCTATATTGGGTCCAAGCTTGTTCTCATATAGAGATGTGTTTTACATCGTTGGAAATTGCTTTTTAAAATTGAGTCATAATTGAGTAGAGTGCCCAACTCTGATAGGAGGATCTCTAAGTCCTTGAAGAAAGTTGTTTTGAACTCAACAAAATTTGAAATTACATAAGTCATGTATGATTCAAGCACGTGATGAATTGTGTCACCTCAGGACTTTCCAAGTAGGAGACTTGGCCATAGTCCTTTGGAGACCAATTTTAGTCCACCAGAAGATCAATCGATGCTTTAAATCAACATTGACTGGATCGTCTACCCTACAGATGATCTATTAGGGAGTTTCATGGCAATTGATTAATTCTGAAGATACCACCAGATGCTTCCTCTCATTTGGTCAGTTCTTCAAGAAATATCATGCCTAATGAGTATCAAATCTAACACCAAAGTTAACCTCCAAATTCAAAAAAATCAAATCAAATTAAATTCAAAATCATCAATCGATTGTTTCAAGTTCTCTTTTCATTAAGGTTAGGTCCTTCCATCCCTTAAGATTAGTCCCACTAGTGGTGGAGTATGCCCTCCGTAGCACCATCCTAGCTTTTACATGTGAACTAGTGGTAGAGTACGCCCTTCGTGGCACCATCCTAGTTCACATCCGCTAGTGGTGGAGTATGCTGTTCATGCCACCACCCTAGCATTTGATTGGGGATTAGTGGTGGAGTACGCCATTCGTGGCACCATTCTAATTCGCACTCGTTAGTGGTGGAGTACACCCTTTGTGGCACCATCCTAGTTTATCAGTTTCAATCCTCTGTGTGGAGCAAGTTTCCTCTCCACATGATCATCCCAATTAATTTGTCTATTTGGAGTAAGTATTTTATCAGCATCCTATAGACCTAAGGTTGGGTGATGCCCTTCCTTGGACCCAAGGTTAGGTGATCCCTACCTTGGTTTACCAGTTAATTTGTCTATTAGGAGTAAGTCTTCTATCAGCATCCTATAGATCTAAGGTTGGGTGATGCCCTTCCTTAGACCTAAGGTTAGGTGATTCCTACCTTGGTTTTCCAGTTGATTTGTCTATTAGGAGTAAGTCTTCTATCAGCAACCTATAGATTTAAGATTGGGTGATGTCCTTTCTTAGACCCAAGGTTAAGTGATTCCTACCTTTGTTTCCTAGTTGATTCATCTATTAGGAGTAAGTCTTCTATCAGCATATTATATACCTAAGGTTGGGTGATGACCTTACTTAAACCCAAGGTTAGGTGATGTCTACCTTGGTTTCCCAGTTGATTCGTCTATTATAAGTAAGTCTTCTATTAGCATCTTATAGACCTAAGGTTGGGTGATACCCTTCCATAGACCCAAGGTTAGGTTATGCCTACCTTAGTTTCCCAGTTGATTCATCTATTAGGAGTAAGTCTTCCTTAGACCCAAGGTTAGGTTATGCCTACCTTAGTTTTCCAGTTGATTAGTCTATTAGGAGTAAGTCTTCTATCAGTATCCTATAGACTTAAGGTTGGGTGATGCCCTTCCTTAGACCCAAGGTTAGGTTATGCCTACCTTGGTTTCACAGTTGATTAGTCTATTAGGAGTAAGTCTTCTATCAGCATCCTATAGACCTAAGGTTGGGTGATGCCCTTCCTTAGACCCAAGGTTAGACGATGCCTTCCTTGGTTTTCAAGTTGATTTGCCTATAAGGTGTAAGCCTTCTATCAGCATCCTATAGGCATAAGGTTGGGTGATGCCCTTCCTTACACTCTCAAGATTCTATTCAAATTTTTTATTCGGTCAACGTCAATGTGCGCAGCAGAAGTTCTTTCTACTATACACATTGGGGGTCCATTTGTTGACCTCATTTTTGTATGAGTTCACTTTCAGCCCCTTCTTGAGCTTTGAACCTTAGGTTTCCTTAAACTTTAGATCTTAGGATCTTCCTAGTTCCTAGAACTCAGACCCAATCCAGGACTTAACTCAATTTAAGCCCGGAACCTAGGGTTAAAGACTCAGGTCCTAAAACCCTTCCTAGATGATTTTTCCATCACCTTGAAACCTAGTTAATTGACATCTGATTCAAGGTCTGTCAATTCCATATTGATGGGACATGTCCCTAGTACCAACCCTCCAAATTTGAGCTCATGTGGAGGACCCTAACCCTAGTAACCAGGTTAATCTCCAATGGCTGCAAAACCTTTAAATATTTATAACCCATGCCACTAGACCCTCCACTTTGTGGAATTTGACCTTGGGGCCTTCCCCAAACCATTTGATCATGTCTGTGGACTACCCCATGACATATTGACCAGTAAACTGCACCTTCCTAAACCCAATTTCACCCAGGTTTAACGAGGGGTCAAAATGACTAAAATGCCCTTTAAGGAGATTTTTGGTCTTTTCCCCAAATTTAAACATGCCCAACCCATATCAAACTCCAAATTTCATTCCATTGGATCCTAAGTGGCTTTAGGAACACATTGGACCTAAACTTAATCTTTTATTTGACCTAGTTGACAAAGTCAATCATGGTTGACCAAAATGCCCTAAATGGATTTAAACCTACATTTTCAACCCAAATGACCTACCCAGTGCATTGGATCACTTTCATTGATCTCAAAACACTCATTTGAATTCGTTTGACTTAATATCAACCCATGATTTTATCAGGTTGACCAAGTCAACTATAGTTGACCAAATCGAGCCTTTAACCCAACATTTGTCAAGTTTAACCATTCAAGCTCTTTTAAATCAATTTAACTCCTCAAAATCAGTCAATTAGACACCCTTGGCATATCCAAAATTTATCCATGTCAAAATCCCCTTGGGTTGACTTGGTCAACCCATTTGGAAGGGTCAAAACCCTTTCCAATTTCATGTATTTGGACAAAACTATAAATTGTTGACCTCAAACTCTTGGCCACACATGCAACCACACAAATGAACTCCCTTAGATGCCACCTCATTCCCATTAACTATTTTGACTAGTCAAATGGTCAAACAAGCTCTCATTTGAGCTAAGATGGCCATGCCACCTTGGCAATCCAATCCTCATTCCAAAACCTATTTAAACCTATTATAAAGTGACATTTTTCCTCCCCTAAGAGAGCTTAAACCATCCCCTTAAACAAGGCTTGGCTTGGGTTTAGCCAAATAGGGGAAAAAGGTGTGGTCCCCCTCTCTTGGCTCAAGGAAACTCTCTCTCAACCACAGATCTATTTCCTTACTTTAAGCTGCCTTGGGGACACATGTCACCCATCTAAGCCCTCCCCAATTGAATCCTAACCATCCAATTCAAAAGTAAGGGGTTAAGGTAGCAGAGCTTGCCCTAATCCCATGAGCATGCTCATTTTCTCTTAAGTCCCAAACTTTAGCAGCCTCCAAGCTTCCAAGAGCTCCTTCTGTACATTCCAGCACTCCCCAAGGCCTTCCCAAGCTTTTCCCAACCATTTCCAAGCCTCAAATCACTATTTTAGTGAGGAGAGTCCATTCTATAGAGAGAAAGAGGAGTTTTAATTACAACTGTCGATCCGATGAGATCCAGCTCTTGATGTCTTCATATGAGTTGTAGAGAATCCCTGCAGATTTCCAACGAGTCAAAGATCACAAGAATCCGACAGTTGGATTGTAAGTTATGCTTATTTTAAATTTAAATTTTAATTTGAAACTATAGAAAATCTACAATTCATGGAGCCTCCAAACTCATGGCATTATTAGATTCTTTGCCCTCTATCTACAATTCAAATTTCGTGAGATTTCGTCAAGTATTTTGAATGATATGGGCATTTAATTTTTTTTTTTAACTCTGGTTCAACCATAGCCGTCGATCGCTCCTATTTGTGATCTGACGGTCGGATCTATTGATCCAACGTGGTTAAGTGGTCCATTTTGGACCCGACACGTGGTACCACGCCGCGCAGCCACGTCGTCGCAGCCAATGATTGGCCGACGGCTGATTTGACCCAGAATTGAATAAAAAAATATTTCAAATGTCCCAAATATTCCAAAATTCATAGTACTTAAATTTTTCACTAAATGGGACGTTTTTGGGCTCGTTGGAAAGGACATTTTATCTAGTATTTAATATAATTAAGTTTGAGTTAATTTATACGCTAGATTGTGAGATATTTAAGCATGTTTGAAATTTATTTTTTGTATTTTTCTCACAATCGAGTGGTCAACTGGAGCCCAAATTTTGGTGAACAATTATTGGGTATCGTAGGCATGTTCAGTAATTTTCCTAAGGTCAAATACCTTATGGATTTCTGTGATGTGAATTTTCAAGGAAAAGGGTCCATTTTGGATCCTAAAATTTGGAAATTCCTAACTCCTTAAGGTTTTAGTATTTTACTATGATATTGTTGTGGTGTGATTCCATGTATGTCAGAGTTAGGCATACCAAATTTCATGCCCATTTGATTAGTAGAGACACCTAGAAAAAATAATTAAGGAAACTTTGAAAATTCATAATTTATTATAAAAAAATCCAAAATGAACAAACTTAGTGTCATTCAACTCCAATTATGATATAGTATTTTCTAAAAATATCAAACCCCCAAAATCTGGTCAAAGCCAAAAGTCAACATCTTGGTCAACCTTAGGTCAAAATTTCAAAAAATCATAACTTTTCATAGAAAATTCCAAATTAAATGTGCCACCTGTCTAACAACTCGTAATTAGGTCTAGTATTTATTAAAAATCTGAATATTTTAAATTTCCCTCTAATTCTAAAATTCAACTTTTGACCCTCTAGTTAACGTATCTAGATAATTTCCTAAAATTCATTAATCCTTCTAAACTCCAGCATTTCATAAGTTAGTTAATAAAATGCTTAACCAATCTTTTAAAATTAGTAATCAATTCTCTTTAATAGTAATTTATTCTATTAATTTTAACCAATTTAAATTAACTTAATCAACCCTAATTACTACTAGGTAACCCAGGCCTACAAGGCTATTAGCTTAGCCCCAAGAAAGGTGAAATAAACTTTACGGCCTCGGTGTGAAACAAAGGTAGTAATCAATTAATCCTTAAAACATATTTAACTAAAATTCTTAATATATTAATATTTAAACTTTAATCCAAATCTCCCTTTAAGTCTTAACAAATTCAAAATTTTAGATAACATTAATTAAGTACCCGGCTTAGGATCTACCCCAGCCACACAACCTTCTACACACACTTTAGATGATTTGTTAGGATAATCAACTCTAGCTCTAGGTTAGGCTAATATTTACTTTTCTGCTGTGTGCCAGATTTTTCGTGGTTTTACTGCATGTTATGGATGAAACTGCCTTGTTGTGTTTGTTTACTTTTTACTGCAATCTGTGGATAATTAATGTGTTTGGCAATTAGATTACGCTTAGGATATGAGCGATCTGGATGTTCACATAATTTTTTGCTGGTGGCCACGCTCATGCAGAGTAATGAAAGGGGGCAAAATAAATTCAATTATAAAAATGCTTGCACATGTGTTTTAGTTGCTAAGCCCCCAAATGATTAAAAGAGCATGGCCAGTGTGTTATTTATTTTTTTTCACTTATATAACTGCTTGGGAATATATTTTGATTTATTAATTGCTTAGGATAACCCTGTATGAGAGTATAGAATTTTTTTATTTTCAAATAAATATAATTTGTGTAAGTGTTAAGTGTTATAAAAGTAGGATTTTGAGTTGGGATACATATGACCAAAGCTTGGACTCCAAAGAGAAAAGGATACCCCTTAGGGGAGTAGCCCTTTTCTATTTTGAGATCCAAATTTGAATAACTTCCTCCTTACTAAAAGAGAAAAGAGTAGTCTTCCTCTCAAAAGAAGTGCACTCTTATCCATTTGGGTAGCATACTACGAAAAATCCAATGAGCCCAAAGAAGAACAAGATTGAAGATTCGAAGACCAAAAATATCCAACTCAAAACCACTTGCATCTCTTCTAGATTTAGAATATGGTTTGTTGTCAGTGGTGCACGACCACTTTACTTTCTGCAAGACCTTAGTTTGTAATAAGTAAGGCAACTTTGCCTATGAATATTTATTAATTAATTCTTTTATATTTTGTGTTGAGATGATTGCCTAGTTTTTTTAGTTTTTTGGCGTTTGTGTGCCATTTTTGCTTTCACCTGGATACTTGAGACTCGTAAGGGTGTTAAAGTTTTATA
Source organism: Dendrobium catenatum (assembly GCF_001605985.2). Taxonomy (NCBI): domain Eukaryota; kingdom Viridiplantae; phylum Streptophyta; class Magnoliopsida; order Asparagales; family Orchidaceae; genus Dendrobium; species Dendrobium catenatum. The sequence goes on from NW_021319127.1 coordinate 5,490,166, forward strand.
CTCATAATTTTAAATTTTAAAATTTTAGCAAGTCTAAATAATATAGAAAGATAACAAATTTAGGGAATAAGTCGGGGATCGACCCCGAGGTCGCATGCATATTTTTGCACTACTTCTCTCCTTGCTTTAGATCCTTCCCTACTTGCGGGTAGAGTCCGAATAGTCTGACCTATGTGGACGAGGTGCCGGACCTGGGGAAGTCCAGTCTTCTAAAAAATTATTTTCTAAGCATGTTTTTAACTTTCAAGCATTCATGATTTAAAGTTGTTGACTAGCATGCATCACATTAGAAACATATTTAAAAGAGTCAAAATTTTAATTGCATTAGTCCTTAGCATTTTGCACCCAACATCAGTTAAAGGGGCAAATTTGGAAAATCTCTAGATGTCGGCCCTAGCTCTCCAAAACTTTAAATAAAATATCCTACCACTCTTTCATAAAAGACCGGATTCATCTGTTTTAAATCAACTAGGTGGTTTGTTGGCTCTCTAATCCAGGCTGGGGTAAGTCCAGACCTTGCACTGCATTAGTTAGGCTCAGACGACTATGGTCCAGTGTCCAAATTTAGATTTAGGATATGGGGCATATTTTTTATTATAAGACCCCAAACTTCAGGAATCTAATCCCAAATTTCTAATAAAATGCTCAACTCTAATTAAATCTTCTTTCGATCCTAAAATGTAAAGCCTAACACTTAGAATTAGGTTGGGATACTTCCAGATGATTGTGGAATCTCAAAGTTTCCCCTACTTTTCTTCTATTTATTCTGATAATAACTGCTCAATTTGATCCATTCCCTTTTGAGTTTCCAAAACTCACCTCTTTTCATATCACTCCTAGAAAATCTAACAAAATTTTGTCACTATTTTAATCGAGAGTTTTTGTAGGGAACTCTATCTCCCTATAATGTAGTTAACTACGAGGGCTGTGGACCTCCGAAATGGGCACCGCATAAACGGGCCGATTGGGAGGGACAGATTGGGTCGTGGATATGACTAACCATTGAGGATAGCGGCTCTCACCAACGCACCTCAATGGGTAGTAATATGAACGAATTGATCACAGTCATAGGTTTCCCCCACCCGACAAAATAGTTCGAATGGGGTTTAGTAGATGTGGGGCAAAATTTCCCACGGGCGTAAGCCCCCGTAGTTAATTACATCTCTAGCCAGAGCCCGAGAAAACTTTCAATTAAGGATCATACATTATTCTTCCTGAAAATGGGATTAACACAGGGGTATAGACTAAGAAATCCTACTCAAAAAAGGAAGAAAGGTCCGAAAGGGCTGAATCAACATGCGTGGCTCATACCAGCATTCGGAGGCTCTAGGGTACTAAATAGAAACTGGAGAAAATAAAAGGTCAAGCAATCAACACATGCATGAGAGAAGGATGGAAGTGGCGTCATCTTGTGACGCAGATAAGTAGGATTTATAGTCCCTGAAAGGAAGGGACTTACATACTATTTAAGGCATACTACGAGACCGAATGTAGTAATCTCGAAACTTAAATCTAGATTGGGCTTATTATTCTACATAACACTAAAACCCGTGTCCTAACTAATGCAGTGCAAAAACTTGAACTTACCCCGGCCTGAATTGGGGAACCACCTAACCACCTAATCGCTTTAAAAGCATGCTGTCAGGTCATTTTATGAAAGATGGATGGGTGGTACAGTTATTGAAAATAGGACCGACATCTAGAGAGTTTCCTAATTAGTCTTGGACTTATGTGGGGTAGATGCTACTAGCTAATGCAATTAAAATTTTATTTTAATTAGTAGCTAATGCAATGCATGCCAGTTAAAGCAGCCAAATCATGTATGCATAAGACTTTAAAAATAAGCTTAAAGAAAATAATTTTTTAAAAAGACTGAGTCTACCTAGGTCCAGTACTTCATCCTCATAGGCCAGATTATACAGACTCTACCCGCAGGCAGGGAGATGTCTTATAAGAATGAGAAGAAGAAATCCAATAATATGCATGCGATCCCGGACGATTCTGATAGTTCCCTAGGTTTGTTATATTTCTATGTTATTTAAACTTGGAATTTTAAATATTAGTTATGAGTTGAAAAATTTTATAATCATTAAAGGAGCCTAACGCAATCCAGGCTAAAACAAAATCGGTATGCAATAAAGAAACCTAGAAAAAATATGTAATTTCTACTGCGCAATCAGGTAAGCACATTAATATAAATCTAGAAAAATAATTAACTAAATGTCCATAGGCAAACTGCCCTTATTACAACCCAGGGTATGCAAAAAAATAAAGTGGACGTGCACCACTGCCAACAACCCGGATTTCTAAGCCTATGA
>NW_021319127.1:5492583-5495610 GCF_001605985.2 Dendrobium catenatum
TTGGATGCCACCTCATTCCCATTGACTTTTTTGACCAGTCAAATGGTCAAACAAGCTCTCATTTGAGCTAAGATGTCCATGCCACCTTGGAAATCCAATCCTCATTCCAAAACCTATTCAAACCTGTTGTGAAGTGACATTCTTCCCCCCCTAAGAGAGCTTAAACCTGCCCCTTAAACAAGGCTTGGCTTGGGTTTAGCCAAATAGGAGAAAAGGGTGTGGTCCCCCTCTCTTGGCTCAAGGAAAGTATCTCTCAACCACAGATATTTTTCCATGTTTTATGTTTCCTTGGGGACACATGTCACCCATCTAATCCCTCTCCAATTGAATCCTAACCATCCAATTCAAAAGCAAAGGGTTAAGGTAGGAGAGCTTGACCTAATCCCATGAGCATGCTCATTTTCCCCTACGTCCCAAGCTCCAACATCCTCCAAGCTTCCAAGAGCTCCTCCAATACATTCCAGCACTCCCCAAGGCCTTCCCAAGCTTTTCCCAACCATTTACAAGCCTCAAATCACTATTTTAGTGAGGAGAGTCCATTCTAAAGAGAGAAAGAGGAGTTTTAATTACAACTTTCGATCTGATGAGATCCAGCTCTTGATGTCTGCATAAGAGTTGTAGAGAATCATAACAGATTTTGAATGAGCCCAAGATCACAAGAATATGACAGTTAGATTGTAAGTTATGCTAATTTTAAGTTTAAATTTCAATTTGAAACTGTAGAAAATCTACTATTCATATAGCCTCCAAACTCATGGTGTTGTTAAATTACATTTCCCTCTATCTACAGTTCAAATTTAGTGCGATTTCATTAAGTATTTTGAAAGATATGGGCATTTAAAAATTTTTAACTCTGGTTCAACCATAGTCGTCGATCGCACCTCTTTGTGATCCGACAGTTGGATCTATTGATCCGACATTGTTAAGTGGTCCATTCAGGACCCGACACATGGCACCATGTCGTGCCGCCACGTCGCCACAACCAATATGTCGTTCCTAATCTACGGGCAAATCTAATGACCATCACATCATATTCAGAATCTAGGAAAAGTAAGCAAACACACTAATCACTTTCAAACAACATGCAATGAAAACCACGAAAAGCTCTGGCACACATCAGAAAAGGAAATAAACACCGACCTAGCATAAGTTTAGAAGTGGTGCCCTAGCAAATAATTTTACATGTGTGTAACACTTGTGTGGCTTGGATAAATCCTAAGTTGGATAGTTAGTTTAAGTCGCCTAAAATTCAGGTTTATTATAGTCCAGAAAAGGAAATTTTAGTTCAAGTCAAAGTTAGGAGGGAATTGAGGTGATTTAGCCATCGGTTCGATTACTTGATTTAGGAACAAATTTAAGCTCATTAAAAAATAAATTAAATATATTAAATTAAAATCAAGCTTAAAATTAGATCTGATTTGGGTCAATTTAGAATTCAATTTGATTTGCTCAAATTAACCCAATTAAATTTAAATAAAATGACGACTCAAATCATAACAAACTCGATGTGGCTAAGGCGGACTAATCGAGCTTAATCAAACATGATCGAGCCTAATTTAACTCAATTTGAGCTCAAATCAAGCTCGAATTGGATTTGAAGAGGCTTAATTAAATCGATCAATGGCTCTCAAGGGCACTCAAATGAAAATCGATGTCAACAAGGGCTTGCGCTCGTAGGAGATTTAGAACCACACACTCACCTGATTTCAAAAATTGATTTTTCAAAATTCATATTGAATTCCTTTGGGAAAGATCAAAAGATGATCATTATTATCACATTTAAAGAATTATCATTGAATGGTATTCTCCTTTTGGGGAGATACATCTTTCTTTGATAAGGCTTTGGACGTGAACTTAACGATCACACTTCTTGAATATTGTAGCTGGATATTCAGTTGAACCTCATTTTGATCCTTCGGGGCCATACGAAGTTCTCTTTAGAATCTGGTCACAATACTCAAGGTGATATTCATAATTCTAAATCTAAATCCCATTTTAGAATTCTATTTTCACCTTTTGAGGTGTATACTTTTTATAATGGGACAATTCGATTTTAGAATTAGAATTTAATCTCAATTTCAAGATTCCTAAAAAAAAACTAATATTTTTCAAAACCAGATTTCAAAATTCCACCAACAGGGAGCAAAGATATATAGATGAAGATTAGGGAACAAAATCCATATAGGAATAATGGGAGATTCTTCAGAAGTATTGAATTTTGGCAACCATTTTGTTGATTTTATGAAACAATTATTCACAAAATATTAATGGTGATAAAAACTTCTATAATAATACATATCATTGATCAGTTTGATTAGCACAAGCTTAGCATCAAGTCCTCAACTCCTGCGTCACATCAACTATTACGTTGCATTAGTTCCGTCGTCCACAAAATGAGCCATAGGTTGCAACAACTTGTTGGTATCCGGAGGTTGACCCGCCATCCTTCGCCACCTCTACCAAGCCGCCCACCGACTCGCCATCTAGTATCCGGAGGTTGCCTTAACTGAGCCGTCCGCCATCTCTGTCGTCGCCTCCACCATCTGTAGTCTCTGTCGTCACCACCGCCTCTTCCATTCACTCTAGCCCACCATCGATAAAGGTTGAAGACAAGCCCGTGAACTGGGTTGGTAGGTCGTGTCAGGTTGACCTGGATCCTAAATAGGTCGAGTTTGGGCCCGAAAAAGTAACCCATTTGCAAAAATGGGTCGGGTTTAGAGATCATTTTGTGGCTGGTCAGTTTCGAGTTAGACCTAAGTTCGACTAATGACCCGAGTTTGACATCCCTAATATACCCCAAAACATACATATCAGATTAAAGTTTAGAAGCTCCAGTTAAGCAATTATGTTTATAGCATCATCCTAATATGTCCAGCTGATAAGTTTAAGATGAATGGCTTTTTTAATGTTATGGACAATGGTAGAGATACTATTATAAATTTCACCAAATATTCTACCATTTCATATAGTGCAACAAATAACGAAGTTGTAAATGTTTTTTTGAATTGCATTGATATTAACTACTTT
>NW_021319127.1:5499447-5502555 GCF_001605985.2 Dendrobium catenatum
TTTAGGTTTGAAGTTCTTAGTTAATTACTTGTAGTTAATTACTTTTTAGATTATATTTTCATTTTATATAGGGTGTTGGACACACGGCTCCAGAATATAAGGCTAAAGAATACTTAGCCATGTTTGAGAGGTAAATTTCTCATAGATTACTGTGAATGATGCTACACATAATTTGCACAAATTCAGTTATGGATTTATAATAGAAATGTATAGTTATGAATGTAATAAAATATATTATTTGACTGTGTATCAATAAATATTTCTTTTATTATTAAGCTATTGGTAGTTCCCCTTTTATTGATAGTTGTAGCTCAACATGGCATGCATGACACCACCAACTTTGATCTATTTGTTGGGAGCTCATATTACCAACCAAAAGGTCTTGAATTTAATGCTTGCATATGTGATGTGTGTGATTGTATTAATTCACTTAAAAGTAAAAAAAAAGCATGGCATGCTTGCATGGGCGAAACTAGCCTCTCTTTTGAAGGTTGGTTAAATAAAATTATGAAATGTATAATCTTATATATGAAATACAAAAATTTAAGTATTTGAGTAACTGCATTTATTGAATGTGGGCAAAAATAGTTAAAATAATTATTTTTCTCGTAAAGAAATTTGATAGTAGGTAATTGCTCACCTTGGGCTCTTTTTTATTCCAACCCTCTCTTTTGAAGGTGGGTTAAATAAGAATATGAAATGTATAATCTAATATATGAAATAAAAAATTTAAGTATTTGAGTAACTGCATTTATTGAATGTGGGGAAAAATAGTTAAAATAATTATTTTTCTCATAAAGAAATTTCATAGTAGGTAATTGCTCACCTTGGGCTCTTTTTTATTCTAACCCGGCTCACGGACAAATTCGAATTGAATAGCAAGCAATTCCAATGAAAATTAAATTCTATATGAAAATGTAGACATTAAAGAATATCATAAATAAAATTTAAATATATAATCTTTATCTTAATAATCACAAATTGATAATTAATTTTCTGAATATATGATATTGTTAAAGTCAAAATATGATATCATTTTACTCATTCAAATTTGTAAAAATCAAGCTAAACCCTCTTATGCGAAATGATACTCAAGAGGTGTAGAATATGAAAAAAAAACTAATAAAAATAATTGATGAAACTGATCAATTGGATACTATTTATTATGCTAACAAATAATCACCATTAACAACATCAACGGATCATTTTGTAATGAATTTATGAAACGTATGAGAGACCCCTCTAGCTTGGGCAAGACAAAGTTTTTACTAAGCTCACCTTGTCACTTCTCGATTCCACCTCATCTCACTAGCTTGCCTCATACCAAATTAAATTTGATTGAACCATGCCTTAAGCACATTTGGATGTATATTTAGCTCTTTAAATTGCTTATTTATTTGAATACAAAGTTCTAAGAAAATAAGAGAATTAAGTGAAGGATTTATGACTAATAATGAATGGTAAAAGTGAAAATGATAATATTTCTATCTTGTTTAATTATTGAAACACTTTAATAAATGCATTGATTGGACTATTTTGCATGTCAATGTATATTTTAGGGTTCGTTTGGGATGGTTTCTTTATTGCTTCTTAAAGCAGCTTTCTAGTTTAAATATCAAAATTTTTTTACTATAAAGCTGCTTTAAAAAGCAGTAAGAAAGCTGTCCAAAATAAACCCTTATTCTATAAATATGTGTGGGATTTCTTCATTTGAGCTTGATCTTGTATTTCACCCCTCTTATATGATAGCTCTATAATTATTTTCCTTACCAAACAGTCAAGTCGCCACCAAATAAACATACGAGTAGTGCTAATCTCAAGTTATGTTGGAGTATCCTTCATAAGCTTAAACAAGTTAATTTAATGAAAGATTTAGAGACCTCCCTTGAGATGAAGCAAACACTCTACTAGGATAAATGGCTTATCGAAACTTGCACATAGCTAGGGACATGCCTAATGAATGAGTAGAAGTAAAATATACAGTGGAATCCTATCGAATCTTGATTTAGGTTTAAAATATATTATCTTTTTATTTAGATTTAATATTTTATTGGTTATGAGTATAAAAATTTTATTTCCTAATCCCTAGAGGCGTAATAAAAATCCAAGTAAAAGCTCTAAAATGTAATAAACCTAGAAAACTACTGATAATTTGCTCATAAGAAACATAAAAGCAGACTTAGTATGTGGGCTAAGCAGCTCCTTATCAAAATAGGCCACCCACCTATTTTTTGAATGTGAATTCTCTTTCACTATCATCTGCCATTTAATCCCTTAGCTAAGCTTCTCCTTTTCTAGTCCTAACTTATTGTAAGTTTTTTATTTTGTCACTAAAGTAGTTCATATCAATGCAATTCAAAAAAACATTTACAACTTCGTTATTTGTTGCACTATATGAAATGGTAGAATATTTAGGGAAATTTATAATAGTATCTCTACCATTGTCCATAACATTAAAAAAGCCATTCATCTTAAACTTATCAGTTGGACATATTAGGATGATGTTATAAACATAATTGCTTAACTTGAGCGTCTAAACTTTAATTTGCTATGTATGTTTTGGGGTATATTAGGGATGTCCAACTCGGGTCATTGGTCGAACTTAGGGCGAACTCGAAACTGACCCGCCATAAAATGACCCGACCTAAACTCGACCCATTTTTGCAAATGGGTCACTTTTTCGGGCCCAAACTTGACCTATTTAGGATCCGGGCTTGTCTTCAACCCAGTTCACAGGCTTGTCTTCAACCTTTATCGATGGTGGGCTAGAGTGAATGGAAGAGGTGGTGGTGACGACAGAGACTACAGATGGTGGAGGCGACGATAGAGATGGCGGACGACTCAATTAAGGCAACCTCCGGATACCAGATGGCGAGTCGGTGGGCGGCTTGGTAGAGGTGGCGAAGGATGGTGGGTCAACCTCCGGATACCGACAAGTTGTTGCAACCTATGGCTCATTTCATGGACGATGGAACTAATACAACGTAATACTTGATGTGACACAGGAGTTGAGGACTTGATGCTAAGCATGTGCTAATCAAACTGATCAATGATATGTATTATTATAGAGTTTTTTATCACCATTAATATTTTGTGAATAATTGTTTC
>NW_021319127.1:5506329-5507152 GCF_001605985.2 Dendrobium catenatum
CATCAGTAATTAATAATACTACAAATTCTATAATTTAGAACATCAATGTTCACATTTATATTCATTCCCAAAAGTCATTTACATTACTTAGGATCTTCACAATTATCACGTATCCATCCTATTCTGAGTACAAAAAAATCACTATAAAAAAAGAACATAGAACCTGAAGAACCCTGATTAATCTTACACTTTTGCTCCTTTGCCCTGACCTGAAATCATTAACCACATATAATGAGCTTAAAAAGCTCAGCAGGTCACCAACCTACAACTGAAATTAAAGCACGATACAAAAGCAATATGAATGTCAATGAGTCAAATCATAGAAATCAATTACACATGATCATTGAGTCAATGCAGAAATATAAATCAATGTAGAAACATAAATCAGTGCAGAAATAGTAGTATCCATGATCGAAAGTAGTAAATTTTGTAAACAGTATAAATATCCATAAAGCAATAAACCCATACATATGCCAAATCTCTGCAGTAATATTCATATCTATATCCTCAGTTAAATCACTAAAGAAAGCATCATATCTATAATATCAGTACAGTATACAATCATATACAGTGTCAAATCAATACACCTGTAATGGATGATGAAATCAAATCAATGCAGTAAAATCATATCAGAATGTATACTTTCTATCCAATTATTCTATATCACATACTTAGTGTATCACATGCAGAAGATCAGTACAATGAATCAGTAGTATCACATAATACCAGTGTCTGTATCAGTATCAGTAACAATACAGTGCTAGAAATAGTAATACAATGACAGTGAAATCATATAGTAACAGTAAATCTGTACAGTAACAGC
>NW_021319127.1:5512078-5514820 GCF_001605985.2 Dendrobium catenatum
TTGCTGCACATCATCCTCCCCTACTTGTAATGGATTGACGTATTTTCTTGCTATTTGAATGCTAGTTGATCGTATTGATGTTGTAACATCCACAACTTGTTCACTACCACTTGTATATATATTATTGTGCATATGACAAAGTTTCTGTCATTGCCAGTGTTTGCATCTACTACATTCCTTCCAATATTTTCTTGTATATATCATGTTTTACACATAACAGGCCTTCTATAGTGGCTCGTAGATAGCTTGAATCTATTATAATCCTCATGTACTTATTGTGATCTTTAACCCCTGCTCAAAAATATCACATCATGTGCATGTCTATTTACATAGGGGATTCAACATTTTTGCAACATATCTACTATCACCACTGTCCATGGGCTTTCATAGGAAATAATATAATTTGTAAGCAAGCTTAGTATGCTAGCATGCTAACATAGGTTACCAATTTAGCTGCATTCATCACTGGTTCCTTATGTATGTTGGTTGACAAGTTATTATTCCACACACATATATACCTTCTGATTATAGGGTAGTGTTGATGTGAACATTGCATATTAATCACTTGATTTTTTCTTGTGAGGCATCAATGCATTTACATTCTATTGAATGGGTGCTGACTATAGGGCATTATTGCATTCATTTTCTATCGATGGTCATTATTTATAGGTATATTATTACGCACACAAACAATCTTCCAGTATTGCTAGTAGACATTCACATTCACCATGATCTCCTATCTTTTGTCTGTTGAAGATCCATCATATTGGCCGTACATTCATCATCATACTTGTAGATATGATTGTTATATGAATTAGAAGCCCTTAGCTATTGTATATGGGCAAGCTGTGTCGAATGCAGATCTTTTAATGCTGATTGTAGGTGTTTGCTTTTGTAACCATTATTCATGTATTTGCTTATAGAAAATATGTTAAACTCATGTTGGGTCTCATACAGCTACTCGAAGGCGCCTATATTTATTGTAGTCCCTCTATAGCTTATCCATAACCATTGCTCATATGTAACTTTATGTGGTCATTTGAAAATATGTGTTGCCTACTAATAAAACTGCGTTAGTTTCTAATTTCTTCATACATGTTAGTTGGTGAGTCATTATGCTCATTGTACATTGGCCTTGCATTTGTGGGAGATTGGAGTACCCATAGGGGTAAGTTTGTCTATGTTGATTATAAGCATGCAATTATACCCGCTGGAATACTCTTCATACTTCATTTATATACATGCTACTTATGCTAATTACGACTATCATGCCATGTCTTTCAGTGCTTGGATGATTTGATATGCCTTTTTGTGTGTTGGTATTAACTACAGGTTGTCATTTCATTCATTGCTTACCTCCACATGCATGTTGATTAGTGATCTATCATGTTTATTTCTAAGCCTTACATTATCATTTGTAAATGGGAGCATTATATATATGCCAAGTCTTCTATCATTGCCCATTTAATCTGTAGGTTAGTCGTTGTATGCTTGAAAAAAATCCTTACAATAGTTTGTAGGAGCTTGCATACATAACATTTTTACTGTACTTAAGAGTCATTCACTCCTACTTGTTAATTGGTCGGTTGAATGTTATTTGTCACTTTAATTTTGTCATTCATCATTCATAGGAAATTGTTGCTTATTAATGCTTGCTTACAAGGGCCATTGTACTTACTTTCATGATTGACATGAATGCTACACATCAATTGTTACCACTTGCTTATGATTTATAGTGTTATTTAGGGATTGTTTTCTTTTGTTGATAAGCAAATGATGTATTTTCCTCAATTTTATTATTTGTAGGTGGTTATGTTGAAAACCACATATCATTTGCTTGCACTCTGATATTTAATTGAATGATTCAGATTATTATTTGGCATTTGTATTTTTAATGTGTTGGTAGATTTATTAGTTTAATGTCCACTTCCCTATGGTTCGATAATTTGAAAATTTAGTCCCTCGTGTCTTTGTTCAAATAAGGTCCTCTGTTTTCTATGAATTTCAGTAGCCTCTCGATGTCTCCACCATTTAGAGAAAATATGGGAGTATGATCCTTCACACCACACTACAAAAAGAATGTATGGTAGATGTTAGATGATATTGCGGTCATGATTTTTCAATCCCCACCACATTATGAAGAGTATTTATGGGTCTTCAAGGTACCTATTTAAAAATACACAATTTTTTTCCCTGCAGGCATTGAAGTGTGTATGGGTACTTAGATTCATCCCCGCCACACTACAAAGAGCGTGTACATGACCTACTTGCCTCTTTGTAAGCATCGTATCGATATCCCACCTATTGTGCTATGAGAGCTCGAATATGGTGTCCTCCGCCTCACCGCAAATGCTGGATTTTGAGTTTATGAATTATACCTGATTGAGAACTGGTGATGAGGATTGCAAAAATGAACTAATTTTTTTTTAAAACTTTTTCTTCTTTTTTGTTAATTTTTTTTTCTTTTTATGTTTCTTTCTTTTTTTTTTTTAGAACAGGGAAGGTCGTGAAGAAGAGCAATCGATCGCATATCTATAATGGTGACTGGGTTATGATCAGCCTGATGATGGAGGAGTTTAATGGATTGAAGATGAATCAACACATTGGAGGGGGTGATCTAGACGTCAATGGGCTCAGTTGATATGAGGAAGCTTCTGGTAGGTGGGGTTGCAATTGAAAGACTCAATTAAAATTGTCAGACATGGTGCATGATTAGGCTGAGGCATGTTAAAGGAGGAGGCA
>NW_021319127.1:5514870-5523879 GCF_001605985.2 Dendrobium catenatum
CACTCCTACTTGTTAATTGGTCAGGTTGAATGTTTATTTGTCACTTTAATTTTGTCATTCATCATTTCATCAGAAATGGTTGCCTTATAATGCTTGCTTACAAGGCCTTGTACTTACACTTTCATGATTGACATGAATGCTACACATCAATTGTTACCACTTGCTTATGATTTATAGTGTTATTTAGGGATTGTTTTCTTTTGTTGATAAGCAAATGATGTATTTTCCTCAATTTTATTATTTGTAGGTGGTTATGTTGAAAACCACATATCATTTGCTTGCACTCTGATATTTAATTGAATGATTCAGATTATTATTTGGCATTTGTATTTTTAATGTGTTGGTAGATTTATTAGTTTAATGTCCACTTCCCTATGGTTCGATAATTTGAAAATTTAGTCCCTCGTGTCTTTGTTCAAATAAGGTCCTCTGTTTTCTATGAATTTCAGTAGCCTCTCGATGTCTCCACCATTTAGAGAAAATATGGGAGTATGATCCTTCACACCACACTACAAAAAGAATGTATGGTAGATGTTAGATGATATTGCGGTCATGATTTTTCAATCCCCACCACATTATGAAGAGTATTTATGGGTCTTCAAGGTACCTGTTTAAAAATACACAATTTTTTTCCCTGCAGGCATTGAAGTGTGTATGGGTACTTAGAGTCATCCCCGCCACACTACAAAGAGCGTGTACATGGCCTACTTGCCTCTTCGTAAGCATCGTATCGATATCTTGCCTATTGTGCTTTGAGAGCTCGAATATGGTGTCCTCCGCCTCACCGCAAATGCTGGATTTTGAGTTTATGAATTATACCTGATTGAGAACTGGTGATGATGATTGCAAAAATGAACTAATTTTTTTAAAAATCTTTTTCTTCTTTTTTGTTAAATTTTCTTCTTTTTATGTTTCTTTCTTTTTTTTTTTAGAACAGGGATGGTCGTGAAGAAGAGCAATCGATCGCATATCTATAATGGTGACTAGGTTATGATCAGTCTGATGATGGAGGAGTTTAATGGATTGAAGAGGAATCGACACAATGGAGGGGGTGATCTAGACGTCGATGGGCTCAGTTGATATGAGGAAGCTTCTGGTAGGTGGAGTTGCAATTGGAAGACTCAATTAAAATTGTCAGACATGGTGCATGATTAGGCTGAGGCATGTTAAAGGAGGAGGCATGCTTGATCGGTTGGGATCAATTAGAGACAAGGGATTAGGTACAGAGCCGAAGAGACAAGGGATTAGGTACAGTGCATGTAGAATAGGTGGAAGGGGCAGCCTTCGATGGGTGATTGGAGCTAGGAGACAGTTGGCTTGAAGTTGGATAAAGGTGAGATCAGAGAGTGGGTTAGGCTTGGATGTGATGTAGGGTGAAGGACGGGAGGATGCAAGGCTTGCTGATTGGATCGAATACAGGTAAGGTGGACGTCAGATTGCAGCTAGGTTGTGGAGTTTGACCGAAGATTGGTAAGAGGTTCGTTGAGGTTGGACGGGGCTAGGGTTTTGACCGTTGGTTGATTTTTCCTGTGAGTGGCTAGGAGGACTGTTGGGGACGGATGTTTGAGTGGATCGATAGAGGCGTATGGGAGATGGATGAGAGGTGTAGCTGGCGAGTATGAGTGGAGGCTTTGTTGGAAGTGAAAAGAATAGCAGATGGTGGCTCGAAGGAAAAAGAGGTGTGATTGTGTGTAAGGGTGACAGGGCTTCTTGTGCAAAAGAAATGAATACTTCTTTTGCTCGTCCATTTATAGTGTGAATGGGAGCCTGAGATGGAGTAGAGGCTACACGATTTGAGCAAAATTCTTTTTAGGAGCTACGAGATAGGGCAGTTAAGTGCTGCTTGCAGGTAATGGGTCGAATGGCTGAGGATTTGAGCGGGATTTGAGCAAGGAATGGGGATGTGTCGTCGGCTATGTAGCTATTTCGACAGGTAATGATTTGAGGTAATTTTTTATCACCTTTTTTTTATTTTTGCCCTCTATGGAGGTCAATATGGTTTCCCACTATGCTAGTTTTCATTCGATTGGCTATTTTGAGAATTTTTTGTTTGCATCACCGGAAGATGATGAATGTTTAGGATCATACAATATTGCGAACCTTGGATGGTCGTGTGCTAGAAATGAGGCAATTTATCTTGTCTTGGATGGTCGCTCTAGCAATCAACATGCACTTTGATATTTTGACTATCCATGATTTTGGGTGTATTTTTATAAAACCCCTCAGATTTTCAATATTTTTGAATGTTGTTAGTCCGTACAAACTGGCTTTAGTACAGGACGAACTGAAGAAAATTATGAAAATCTGTATGGTTAGTACGTACGAACTGCGTGTACGAACCTGAATTCGTTGGGACGAAATGTATCCATAGAGCAAATTGTCCCGTACGATCCTGCTTGATAAATATCTGATTTTGAGATATTTTGAAGAAAGAGAAAGTTGGAGAGAGAAATAGAAGGAAAAGGAAGGAAAAAGGCTCGTACGATGCCGCAGTTGGAAGAATTGTTTGTCTCGCTGTAAGGAATATGAGTCCTATTTTTGATTTCGAAGATTTCGTGTTTTGTATTTTCTGCTCAGTTTTGTGTTTCCGTTACCAAAATTCTTGCAAATCTTTGTATTGATGAAACTTTTACCGCGTAACTTTTGGTATGTTATAGAAATGACGATTTTGCTCGATTTGAGTATTTTCTGGAAAAGTTTTCACCTGATATTTTGAATTCTGATGTGTTTTTATCGAATAAGAAATTATCTGGATGATGAAAAATATTGCTTCAGTACAAGTAAAACTTTGAAACGTTGTTCTATCCGATTTTTGGTAATTTGGTAATTTTCTGAAACTGCATATTTTGTCTCTGTTTGGGATTTCTGTCGACTGTACGATATTTTAAGGATTTTCATCAATTGAGTTAAATCGTGTTTGTTGATTGTAATGTATGTTGTGGATCAATAGTTTATGATTTTGATGATAGCAAACTTTTTTATTTCTCTACGACTGCCTTATGTACTGACATTTCAGGTTCACACTATCAGACTGCAATTTGGAATCAGCTCAAGATTGGGTAGACTAGGTCTGAGTCTGTTTGTACATTTTTTTTCCTTTCTTGAGTCTATTGTATTTGGTGTTGCTCATGATGTTTTGTAACTTGAAAGATTTTCTGACTGTTCCCTAGAGTTTACTATTTTTGGTAACATCGTCCGGGAAGATATTTATATAGGCCTAGACAATCTGTTCAAAAGCAGAAACCCTAATTAGGGCATCCTCATTAAAGCAGCAGTCATTATGCAAAACACATCGTCCTGGACGATTTTGTATCGGCCAGGACGATAGGCTCAATTCAGAAAGAATCTGCCGCCAGATTTATTTAGGAAATTCTTACTTTTGGATATCAGCCTGGTGGATTGGCTTGGACTATAAAATATCGGCCAGAACGATCCAGGACAATTTTTTCAAAATTTCTCTGGCAATTTTGGAAAGCAATTAATGATGATTTCATCTTGGCCGATCGCATGATCTTCCGGGACGATTAGACATCGGCTAGCTTCATTTCAGGGCGATATTCAGGACGATTTTCCTCATATTTGAACTAACAGGCCAGGACGATATGTCTATCGTCCTGGACGATAAAGTCGGCAACTTGCATTAATGAGCTCGTTTTTAGCTCTTTTATTTAAGCTATGACAAGGCACTTTGTAAGTGTCTTTGGCAGCCATTGTAGCTTCGTTCATATGGGGGAAACTTGAAGAGAGAGCTTGAAAGGGAGAGAGGAAAGGGTGGAATTTGAGAGGGAGAAGATCTTGGTGGAGGAGGGACTCAAGGGAGTGTGGAGGGGGATTCCACACGATTGCTCCGGCAGGCTTGCTTCTTAATACTGTCGGATTCAAGGCTTGTCTCGAGAGAAGTTCACCAAAGAAGAAGATCTCTCTTTGGTGTCAAAGGACCCGGTGACTCTGCGCACCGGGGAAGGTGGAAGTGATTTTGTTAAGGCTTCTCCGCCTAGCTTGGGGCTAAAGGAGAGACACTTGTTTTAGTGCAATCTTGGAGGTACCTCCAAGGAGTGGACGTAGGTCAAGGTTTGACCGAACCACTATAAATCCGGTGCGTTCTTTCTTTATTATTGCTTCCGCATTTAATTTTTGCATTTATTTTATTTGTGGTGATTTTGGTTTGTACTTTGCTTAAAGTTTCTTTTTACCAATTCGCCTACTCTTTATTTAGCCTTGGCCATTCATAAAGGGCTTAACATCCCTAACGAACTTTCAATGTATTAATGAGATGTATACGTATGTGGATATATGATTGAAATTACTGTTATATTACTGAAAGGAAAATAAAGACTGGTTGAACCATTGGTTGGAGATTGATTGACCTATACAGGATGGTTGGCCGATGGGCTTTTCTTTAAAAAGGGTTTGGTGTTATCCTCTATTGATCACGTGATATAACGATTGGGAGTCATAAGGAGATTATGCCGACGGGCGAAGAGTGACGACTCTATTATTGATCCAACGGATTACTAACATCGATATTAACCTTGAAAAATGCCTTAATAGCCAGTGATTGTACTTGTCGAGTAAGACTATTGTGTTGAATTGTATGTTTAAAGTATTGTTCTTATGATTACCTTATGGATTTACTGATATTGAATTGATCTATTGTTACTTATTGATTTATTGATTATCGTACGCATTTATTTATATCAACGAATTTGTTGAAGATTTATTGATATTGAATGGATTTACCGACAGATTTACGGGTTTATAGTTACTGTACGATTTCATTGATACTGCATACTGTACATGTCACTGATATGGATATTAATATTGCATTTATTCATTGATACTACGGACACTGAAATTATTGATTCATCGATACTATAGATTTGTTAATACCATTGATTCATTGATACACCGAATATTGATCTGCTACATGTGATACACCGAGCACGTGATATAGAATACGTATTTATTGCATTAATTCTATTTTAACTGTTCTTACGATGCTTTTTCTCTATGGATTTGACTGATGCTTTCATATATATGATGGAATTGACGTATGTATTGATTTATTGAGCATTATGGATTTTCTACTATTTATCGATTTTCCTACCGATGACTCTGAATTTTATTGATTATGCATTGATTACTGATTTTCGTATCTGCATAGATTCAATGATCATGTGCAAGTGACTGTTATTGATTTGACTGATTGGCATGCATATTGTTTCAGTACCGTGCTTTGATTTCAGTTGTAGGTTTTTGGTGACCTGCTGAGCTTTTTGAAGCTTATTATATGTGATTAATATTTTCAGGTCAGGGCAAGGGAGCCGGAAGTGAGGTTGATCAAAATTGTCGATGAATCCTTTCACTATAGATGCCTTGGATGTCACAATTTTTGTCATTTTGAGTTCGGTTTGTTTTTATTGAATTTTTTTTTCTTTTTTTGAATAACTATTTTTCCTATTTTGAATGTATATCATTGTGTTTTTTTTATTCCCTAGCTGTTTGATTGGATATTGTTTTTTTTTGGGACATTTGGGCTAATTATGGCAGACTCCTATACACATCACATACACAAGACTCGAATCAAAGACCTCTTAGTTGGTAGCCTAAGCTCCCAACCAATAAACCAAGGTGAGTTATGTACTCAATGTAATTTGTATTTATAGTTAATGAATACAGGCCTCTGCACCTAATTTCCCCAAAAAAGCAAGGGTGACCTGGATATTAAATTTTGGCTGCTCATCCAAGTCATTTTCCTGCAGTTCAAAATGGGTTAGGAATTAACAATTTTATTGCTAAAGAAAGATTAAAAAAATAACTAATATTGAAAAATAAGCATCACTTTTTTTTACCATTTAAAATATTATGAACCACTAGTGGCACAACCTTTCCTGCAAAGGAATTGCGGGTGGTCTATAAGCCACATAAAATTTAAAAACTGAGAGTTCAATCAAGAAAAAAATAGTTTATAAACTAAAAACTGTATGCAGTTCAATTTCTTTGCCAACCTTTCTGAGAAATATTACTGCATGTTTTGACAAAGATTTATCGCCAGCTTCTTAACCTTCTGGATGATCGGAAAAAGAGAATCCAGTTCCGACTGGGGAGTCCAGGAAGATTATGTTGGAAATCTAGAAATAAAAAAATAGAAAGGAAGAACCACACATTTATGAAATAAATAAGTCACTGAAATAAAATTATATAAATATCGTCATGTATCTATGTAAATTGTTACAGATTGATAGCTCACCTTGGTCCAAGAGTAAGGATGGTAAACTAAATTTGGCAAGCTACCGTTGTACCTCTCAGATCTGAATTTTAATTGGCCTTTACAATGTATATTAAAGCAAAGAAATGTCAAATCAACAATCCATGCACAGAGACAAGCTAGCTGTGATCAAGAGAAAGATAGAAATTTTATGGTTGTTTCTTAAGGAACATTAAGGCCATTATTTTGTTTCATTTTCTTATATTTTTGGTTTTATTTTAAGTTGAAATAAATAAATATAAAATGACAGAGAAAATCGCTACTTGCTTTGCATTTGAAAATCATCCAACTTCAAATTCTCAGGCTATGTTGAGCCCTTGCCCACTTGCACTACCACATCCTTGCCATATTACCTGCTCCCTGGCACGGAAAATTATTACGTGCCCCGTCCGAATTTATCCGGAGGCGAATCCAGACCCGTCATGTCACCCGGGATCTAGTGCATCCAGGTGACGTGGCACATCTAAATTCACCACTGAACGGTCCGAACACCACACGTCATAATCTTTCCACTGGCACAGGGTAGCCCGCTCCCCCTTATGAACAGCTTTTTACATTTTTCCCACGTATGCACTTTAGTGATAACCTACACCTTATGAGGAGAACTAGAGAATACATAACTTATATTGCTGTCATCAATACTGCCTTCCTTTAAGTTAGCAGCACTTAGGTATTTATTGAAATGATTACCAACACATGAAGATTGTAACACACCGTCCTCATTGATTCTAACATTAAATGCCTTTTCCCCCCATGATATAATTTCATTACTATGATTCTCAACCACATAAGAAGAAGTTGAACATACCGTCGTCGAAGCTCCCTTCCAATCAATAACCGTATGAAGGAATACAAACCCTTTGAAAGAAACCAATGAAGGTAGCCCATAGCTACTTCTATTTGAGCTTCATGAACTTCAGATTTGCCATCTGAAAGGGTATCACCTTGCTTATGATCAACAACAGTAACACCCCCCTTAGCACTAAATCAAAACGTCGATCAATAATATCCAACAGGACATGCTTACATTTGTAATTTCTAGACAACCCCTTAACTAGATGAGGAGTCTATAACATTGTATTAAAATAGTTCCCCAAGGGAATTCTTCCCCAAAAACCTGTAACAGCTCTACGAACACCACCCCTCTAAAATGAGAATTTTTATTGCCTCCTCCCACCTGACGCATCTCTACGTTCGGTATGGCTTGATAACGCGACACCTGGCAGCCAACTTTACCCATTTTGACCCGACGCTAGCCCATATGAGAAGGGCGGGAAAATGAAAAAATACGCGGCTTTTACCTCTCGTATTAAAACCTTCTCTGTATTTAACCTAAGATGTTCTACACTGTATAATGTTCCCAAAATTTTCATATACTTGACGTAAAGAAATCGTTCAGTATTTTAGGAGATGGAAGGATCGACTGAAGGTTCCAGTTTCGAAGACTTATTTTTCTGCGAGGAAACTCAAACTTTAAGCTATGATGAAGCTTTTTCTGATGTAATATTAGTAAGTATTTGATGTATACTGTTTGTTTTTTTCTATTTTTTACTGTTTCAAATGTTGGTTGTAGTAGTATGAAGATTTAACCGGAGAATTTCAAAGATGGGTGTGTGACATAATTTACAGTATGAAGATTTTTTTTATTAAGTCGGTATTCTATATTTTAGATCAGTATATGTTCGGTACTGATTATAATGGATAGGTAAAATATCGGCACACAGTTGTACGGAGCAATACCGAGCAATACCGAGCAATACTGAGCAATACCGAGCATTACCGAGCAATACCAGTTTAACTGCAAAAACTGCTTGGTACCTCTGTATAAAATCGTTTTAAATTTATGGATTGATATTTAGATATAAATATAAGCTAATGTTTGAATATTTATTAGGGTGTTTACAATTGCGAGAAAGAAGCATATGAAAAATATTGCCAGTACGCCCATTCAACTGGATTTAGTGTTCGGAAAGAACATCACCATTTCTGGCCAAATACAAGGTTAATCAAATCAAAGGATTTTGTGTGTTCTAAAGCCGGTTTCAAGAAGGAGAATGAAAGTGGTACTAAGTTAAAATATCGAAGATCAAGTACAAGAACAGGATGTCCAGCCATGATTAGATTTTCGGTGAGTAAAGATGGGCTTTGGTCAGTGTATAAATCTGTAGAGAGTCACAATCACGAACTGGCTAGGCCGGATGATCAATATTTGCTCCGGTCGGCAAGGTCAATTAGTGTTGATAATGCAGCTGTTTTGAAATCTATGACAGAAGCCGGTATAAGAACTGTTGATGCATTTATGTACCTATCTGATGAAGTTGGAGGTGTGGCAAATCTTGGATTCACGAAGCGGGATGCATACAACCATATCCAAAAAGAAAGAAGAGCGAAGTTTGAGAGTGGAGACACTAATTCACTGATCAAGTTGTTTAAATAACGGGCGTTTGATGACCACATGTTTGCATGGGATGTTGAAACAGATGAAGATGGATGTTTGTTGAATTTCTTTTGGGTTGATGGTCTGGGTAGAATCGATTATGACTGTTTTGGGGATGTGATTATATTTGATACTAGTTATCGTTTAAATAAATATAACCTATGTTGTGCCCCAATTGTCGGAGTGAACAATCACTGGCAAAATGTTCTTTTAGGAGTTGCTTTTTTATCTGATGAGACTATAGCTTCTTTTACCTGGCTTTTTCAAACATTTATAAGAATCATGGATAACAAACATCCCATTA
>NW_021319127.1:5525962-5537166 GCF_001605985.2 Dendrobium catenatum
AGAATGTTAACTACTAACCCAATGGAAGCTTGAAACAAATAGAAAAGGTTGATTACGACCACGACATGCTGCTTCCTTCTGCGTTAATAAATGACCAAACGCATCTATGTGGTTATTATCAAGCTCTTTTGACATTAATAATTCATCCAATTGGCTTCTATATATTGCTATAATTCCTTGCTCGAAGATAGAATCGATCCTGTATAAGACATCATTATCAAATTGGTATAAAATAGACTATTCATATTGGTAAAAAATCAAGTACTCAAATTGGTATAAAATCGTGTACTCACTTATACTTGAATTGTTTAAGGTCATTATCAATTATGAGGCGTTTATCTTCGCTAATTAAAGCTCTGCCAGGGTAATCTAACATTTCAGCTGCAGGAGCCATGGGAACTTCTTTATTTTCATCAACTTCATAAGCAACGATGGCTTTGACAACAGGCAGATCAACATCAGTAACATTCTCTTGTGCAAGTGCTGCTGGAATTACAGTTGTACTTGTTGATGTAGGTTCCGTTTGAGGTTCTGGTGCTGAAGTTTGTGTAACGTCCGGAGCATTTTCAGGTGCTTTATGTGGACGATCACTTGCAATTGCATTACCTAAGTCCTCTTCGGCTGGCAAATTTTTTTTCGTTTTCTTCTTCCTAACACCAGTAGTGAAAGGTGTGGATACAAGTTTTCTTTTTCAGTCATTTCTCCTCTGAACTCTTTGTGCAATTCCTGTCAGTACTGAAGGATCAACCTCATACTCACTTAAGGTCGTGTCTTCAGATTCAGTTAGAGATATATAAGATGGAGCACACATCTCTTTCTTGTAAGTTTTAAAATAAGAAGGAAATTGTTCTTCAAAGAACTGCATCAAGAACCGGACTTTCTTTTTAATTTGTGCTTTCAAATTTAAATTTTCCTTCTCCAAATCAAACATGGAGTCTTCCAAAAAATGTACGCGATGTTCAAGTATTTGATTTGTTGCTTCCATATCTGCCACCTTCTTCTTCATAAAGTTGTGCTTGTTGAACTGCTCATATATTGATTTATTTAATATTCCCAAGTTAGTTTGATCATCAACATGGCTAGATTCAGGAAATGCAGATGCATTAGGATGACTTTGAGTTGAAAACCGTACTAGACTGACTGGAATTGGTGTAGCTGAGTCATGTTTGGGTGGACTCGACAACCGCACTGGACTAACTGGAGTTGGTGTAGCTGAGTCATGTTTGGGTGGACTCGACAACCGCACTGGAGAAGCATGAGTGGGTTGAGTTGACTCGACGGTTGTGGTGAAAGGTACCCTACTAGGGCTTGCCTCCCGCATTGGACTGGCTGGTCGAGAAAGATGAAGTAATAAATCTTTCTCATCATCAGTTATTCCTTGCAATTCTTTAAGTATCTACAAATAATATACCATCCAATTTAACCATAAAAACATTTAATTTTAGGAGACAATTGAATTAAATTATGTAGTGAACATACCTCATCTTCTTGAAGGTCAGCAAATATATTAATTACTTCTTTCTTAGTGTAAATAAAGTTACCATCCCAGCGAGTAAAACGAGGCCGGGATAGATCATCCTGTACAGCATGAATTGTTGTATGTTCAAGGAATCAAATCTGTAGAAAAAAAGGCAATTTATATATGAAATATATTTTGTACACTAATCAAACATTTATTGAACAAACAAACAATACTCACAATTAAAATCATTACAAAATCATTTACATAACCCAAAGCAAATCCCTTAGCTTGTTTTGTAGCAACACCGTTGAATTCTTCAACTAGGAAACCCCTAATTGATTCAGGCCAGTTGTACTTATTAAACATATCTGAGAGTGTTGAGAAGTTCAAAGATGGCTACTGGTATCCGAAAGCTAGCCATTGGATAAAATATGTTCGATAGCAGGTAAAGAAGGAAGCATTTCACAAGATCATCCAATGTAGTGCTATTATCCATCCTCTCAATGTCGTGGCGAATGTCATTTGATGTTTAGCCACTGGATCTCGCACTGCCAATGTCAAAAATAAGACCCCTATTTGGCTTGCCTATCAGTAATGCAACTTCATCAGATGTGAATTTTAGACTTTGTCCTTTAATAATAAAACTTTCGCTCTTCATATCCCACTTCGATAATAGCATATGTATAAGTGGAACATTTTGAGGCATAAGAGGAAGCCTAAGGAACTGGCTGATATGAAACTGACGCAGTCTATCGACCAAAGGATCTCCAAACCTCTTAACAAGTAGATTACAAACTTCTCTGAAAGTTGAAGTCTGGCATCGAAAATGAATCTTTGGAGTATATCCCTGCGTAACATCAATCGTTAGTAATGCTAATAACTAATAAAGATCAATGCGTTATACCGACTAATAGTTATGCTCGGTACAGAGTAATACCGAGCAGTACCAAGCATAAAAATTAGTAATTCTGCTCGGTACAGATCAATACCAAGCATTACCGAGCTATACCGAGCAGTACCGAGCATAACTATTACTAATTCTGCTCGGTGCAGAGGAATACCGAGCATTACCAAGGGTACAGATCATTACCGAGTAGTTATGCTCGGTACAGATCGGTACCGAGCAGTACCGAGCATAACTATTAGTAATTATGCTAGGAACAATATCAATACCGGGCAGTACCAAGCTATACCGAGCATTACCGAGCATAACTATTAGTAATTCTTCTCGGTCCAGATCAATACCGAGCAGTACCTAGAACTATCGAGCAGTACCGAGCTATACCGAGTAGTACCGAGCAGTACCGAGCATAACTATTAGTAGTTATGCTCGGTACAGGGTCTCTACCGAGCAGTACCGAGCAGTACCGAGTAATACCGAGTCTTACTAATGGTCGTATTTGCTTAACTCATACTGTTGTTTCATGGAAAATAATGCTCGGTATCGCTAGGTAAACCCTAACCCTAACTATTACAATAGAAGAAGAGTGCTAGCATTAATGACTAATACCGACCATTGTCGGCAAATACCTATCAATACCGAGTTTAATAATGCTCGGTACAGCTCGGTATACTGCTCGGTACCGCTTCGTAAACCCTACCATATATATCGAAGAAGAAGAAACCAACCTGAGGCATCGTAAAAGCAAATATGCAGAGCTTGAAACTTCACAGAAATAGAAGAAGAAGAAGCGCCTGTTGGAGAAGCTGAAGTAAATCCAAGCGAATGATGACTGAAGCGAAAGATGGCAAGGTTTGTTTGAAAACAAAGCCGTTTTTTTTGGGTCCGCGCGATAATATTCGGGTCCATTAGTTTTAAATTTCGCACGTGCCATAAACCCAATCATCGCCGGGTCGGGTATCGGGTAAAGTTGGCTGCCAGGTGTCGCATTATCAAGCCATACCGAATGTAGAGATGCGTCAGGTGGGAGGAGGCAATAAAAATTCCTAAAATGAACCCCATACCATTGACCGACAGCTCTAACTTTTTCAACCCCAAGAGAATCTCTACAAACACTGCCAAACTTAAAAAGAAGCTTGGAGGGTTAAGAAGAGCATAAAAATATGGTGGAGTTTGAATGAGAAAGACCACCTAAAAATTATGGAGCAAGCATGAAGCCAGCCGAGACTTCCCCTATTTCCCACAAGGATCACCCAATGGGATGGTGAGATAGTAATTGGTAATATTATTCATCATCATCCACTTAGGCTATTGATGTGGGCCAATAGAGTGATAAGAACAAATAAAGAGCCACGAATCGAACAAAGAAGATAAGGCCCTTCAGTAAAATAAAATAGCCAACAATACCCTCAAATAAGAATAAAAGAAACAAACAGAGAACGTAAATCGAGCAAGCACAGAGCGTCCAGCCGTAAACTAATCCATAATGAATTAGAGAACCTATAGTATGTATTCTTTGAAATTCTTCCAAGGTGAAATAATATCAAATGTATGCCCACATTCAAAAAATAAATAAGAACAGATCAGGGCAAATACATTATAGATATTGCATAGAGGGGAGCAAGGATATTGTGTCTAATAAAAGCATCTATATTTTTAGTCCCCAAGCCAAAGACAACTTAGTATATGATGAAAACCTTAGTGAGTAATTGTTATGCCAGATATAAACATACCATGATATAGGCTTACAACCATGTTAGAAATCACTAATAAAAATTTTGATGGAGGGGTGATCTTGATCCTTTTAGTGAATATCATTCAAATAGCCAGGAACAATATCAATAACTAAGATTGCCTCCCAAATGAGCTTATGGAGAGCTAGAAAAACCTTTCAACAATTATATTGTATGAGATTAGTGACAAGAAAATGATGAGGAAAGCTTGAATGAGATGAAGTATTGTCAAGCAGCTAGGATGTTGATATTTCCCCACGATAGGGATCTAAAAAAAAAAGAAAGGAAAACATAGAATTAGGGGTGACAAATAAAAGTGAAATTTCTTCTAACACTTATAGCCACTTTTTTAAATTGTTCCCAAAAGACAGATGTATAATGTACATCAAGCTTTCAAGGAGAGCTGCACTTAAATCTGCACAATCTGGCTATGATCAAATTAGGGATTAGCTAGAACCAAATATGAGAAGAATTATAGGTATGCATAGCAGAAATATCCAGGCCTCTAATTTTTTTTTTTTTTGGCAAGGAAGTGTTTCTCTAAGAGATGAGATGCATCTTTTTATTATTAGCGTTCCAATGAAAAAGGAATCTTGCACAAATCCTATCAATAAATTTTTGAGAACTTTTAGGGATTTATGCAATAAGAAATATTATTCTTATTTGTAAAATAAACATATTGAAGTATCCCAAAAAAATATATGAAACTATGATTTTAGCTATCTAATAAGTGATTTTTTACATGAAATAAGAGATATGAAGTCTCTTAGAAGAAATTGGCATGCCCAAATACTTGAAGCTATTTTCTATCTTGTAAATATTTAGAACACTGCATATCTCCATTATGTTAGTGGCTTGTTCGGAGAATGTTATGGAGGTTTTAGCAAGATTTATATGAAGACCAAAAGCAAACCTAAAATTGTGAAGAATTTCCATTTGCATAGAAGCATAATGAGGAGAGCACCATATGTTAGGAGATCATCAACATAATGAAGGTGGGGGGATTGTTACTTGCCCACATAATTGCTAGAGAAGAGATGAATCCCATTCAGATTGTCCAAAATATTTGTTAACCCATCCATAACAACACAAAAAAAAAAAGTAAGGTGAAATTGAGCAACTTTGCCATGCTGGAACAAGAACCAAAATAACCTTCCAAAACTCTATTAAAGTGTATACATAAGTGAATATTTTCAACACACGATTTAATCCAAGAAACAAAAGTTGGCAGGAAATCTTTCTGGAGCAATTTTTTAATTAAGAAATGCCTAGAGACCATGTCAAAAGCATTAAAACTATTATTTTTAGCACAAAAAGGGTTAGATTTACTCATATTAGGAATTCCCTCAATATTTCAGAGACAAGATTAATATTGTTAGTGTAGACCCTCTTTTTTGAATAAAACCTGATTGAGATAAATGGATAACATGTAGCATAATTTGTCTGAGCCTATTGGCCAATATTTTATCAATCACCATGTATAAAGTTTTGTTGTAATTGGAGAATAGCCTGTAATCAAAGATATTAGTAGTATAAGCCATTTTAGGAATCAAGGCAAGGGTTGAGGCATTGGCCCTTTTTGGAAATTAGGAAATTGAAAAGAAGAATTTGACGACCTTCTAAACATGAAAACAAATGCTCTTTGAGTACCCATCTGAAACTCAAATGTGAAGTTGTCCAGTTCTAGAGCATCTGGAAAAATAAATTGTACCGATGAATTTGCACTTTATGTCTCTATGATTGAATCTGCATAACAAACATCAAATCATCTTGTAAGACATACTTGTGTTTTACTATCATTTTTAAAATAGAATTAAAATTTATTTTCATAACCAAACTCAGCATAGGTAATACACTATTCAACCCAAAAAAATAAAATGATATTCACCTATCATTTTAAATAAGAAATTAATTAAAATAGAAGATTTTTATCTACATACAGAGATTTTTCCCTTACTTCAGCAAACTAAAGTAAGCTTTATTTTTTAATTGTGTTTAGGTTCACTATAGTGGCAAGCCTCTATAGTTTATTACATTGCTTTAAAAATCGGACCGGACCGGACCGGACTGTCCGACCGGTTCAACCATGAACCGGCCGGTTAGAAGGATGGTTCGGTTCAATCTGAAATTTGGCTTTGCTTCAAACCGGCCGATTTTGGCAAGAACCGCTGGTTCAACTAGTGAACCGACGAACCGGCCCGGTTCAAAATTTTTTAATATAAATAGTTGAATAAATTATTTAATAGTGAATAAATATAAATATTAATATAAAACTCTTAAATTTATATTAAAGACATAATTAAATTTTTATTTTGCTCATCACATATGTCTTTATTACTGCATAGTAGCTCTTGTCATGAGTGAAAGCAAAAAGGTATATAAACTTTACAAAGCTAAACTTCCCGAGTATTGTGGGAAAACCCAAAACTTCTAGATTACATTCATGCTTGGAATTGGAATTCTAACTACAAATACACTCGATCTCGTCAAAACCATGATTTAATCTTATGTTAATGCATGATGGGTAAGTTGTTGTCATTATTTAAGTTTAGGAAAAAGGATTAAGCTAATATCTAGGAAATCCAAAATGGCCCTAGTGGATTATGATTCTAACACCAAATGTAATTAAGTTTTATTTCTCAAATTGGTTTCTATTATAATGCTTGCCAATTCACTCTATGCAATAAATTAGAATGTACAAATTTTAAAAGGCTTAGAAATAGGTTCTATCTTAAAAGTGCATGACTCCCCTATGTTAAAATTGTATCTTATTTGGTTGGGTGGTTTGTTTCTAACGGTAAGCGGGGAGGTTCCTAAGATGGAAAAGAAGAATTTAATATGCATATGAGACCCTAGGCAGTTCTCGACTTAATTTATAATTTGATTATCTTTCAAATTGTTACATATATATTTTATTATTTAATTGTAAGCACAAAAAAGAAATCAAATCAATCATCACATGCAAAAAATATCTAGAAAATATAGGAGTTATATTATGCACAAAAGTAAACATATCAAAGAAATAAATAAATAACATATAATGTCCAATGTGGCAAGTGCCACTTAATGAAAACTAGGGTCTACAAAAAATAAAGGTGGCTATGCCCCACCACTAACAACTTGAATTTCTAAAACTATGAATAACGAAAGTCTTTTTATAAGTAAATCAGTTTGTTTATTAGTCTTTGAAATAAAGAAATATGCTAAAGGAAAAAAAAATAGACTTCTTTAGTTTTGGTTCCTTTATCCTTTGATAAACAAACCAATTTAATAAAAAATTTAACAACTCCATGAAATTTTATTTTTTAAAATAAAAAGACTCTAAATATACTCCCTCCATGGTTAGTAAATAAAGATGTGTGCAATTAAAGTGAAAATTGCATAGCCAATGTAATATCATTTGATCATATTAGAGCAACATGTATATCCATGCGTCTAATAATAAGGGTCTTAACGAAATGTGACCACATAAATAAAACTAGATTAGTTTTATAATTCAACATTTTACCCCCCTTTATAGCCATGTATAAGTATGAACATTTACATAAGATTGGGATAGCAATAAATCATCCAGATTATTTCAAACTTAGGTAATTAATTCTAATATTTTCGTCGGCATTTCGTCGGAAATACCGATGGAAATGTTTCCATCAAAATGTTTAGGTCAGTCTTTTATTTTCGACGCGCGAATTATCGTTGTATGGTTTTTCACCGGAAAATCATAATTTCTGATGTTTTTTCCCTGTTTGCGACGGATATTGTCCGTCGGTAATCACCTATTTTCTTGTAGTGAAATATGACCTTCAAAGATCATAGAGCATAATAAATGCAAAAATCATCCTACCACAAAAATCAACATCACAAACATCCAACATAATGGAAATATATTTTCACAATCATAGAAGTAAACACGAATATAGAGAGCATTAAAACAATGATCCTAACCTAAAGCTGGAGTTTGTTGTCCTAACAAGTCAATCTATGGTGTGTGTTAAGCTATGTGGTTTAATGGTCCTACTAAGATTTTTTGTTTTATTTTTCTAAACCTGAGATTATAGGTTGAAGGTTTAAGGGAGTTCTTTGTTTATGTTAAAATATATTAAATATTTTATTATAAATTTCGATAGGTTTGAATGTTATTTAAAATTTAAAGAATACATTAACCTATAGATTAAATGTGCAATGAACCCATAAGCTAATATATCCTAAATTCCTAGGGATGTTTTAGTGCTCTATGTAAAAAGGGAAAACCAACACTTAAAGCTTTTAATAAAGGTTGAAGTGAAAAGAAAAGAGTTATTTATTATAAAATGTATTTTATATATGTTGAAATAATTTGTTATTGAAATATTACATGGATTATAATCTATCATTATACTAGAGGTTTCATTTAGATGTAATCATATATAGAAGGTGTTTATGTTAAACCAAAACATTCATTAAACTTATATTTAGTATTTATTCCATCAACTTATACCAAAGCATGCAATAAACTTATATACATCATTTATTCAAGCAATTTTAAATTTAAATCATTCATTCATATTATATTAACTGACTAAGAGTTTATTAATGTTTTTTAATAGTTTATTAACCTTTGACAAAATTTTATGGCAACGATATCAAGTGTTTATACTAAATTCTTACTTATAATTTAGAGAAAATGGATTGAAAATGATGTAAGCCGAATGACATCGAAATTTATTGAAATTTTAGGAATAGTTTAAGGAAGACCTATACAAGACGCTCATCAAATTTGAAGTCATTCGGAGCCATATTCAATTTTTTATGATTTATCTATGTTTAATTATGACTGTTTAATTATTCTTATATAAAGTTTGTTTAGATATTTAATTAATCAGTATAACTAATTTCCTTGGTTATTAGGATTTATTAGAAATTCAATACAATTTTATTTCTATTTTTATGATTTTAATAGAATTAATAATAAATTTTGTATTAGGCTGAACCCACAGTAAAGCATGCCAAAACTGCAAATGAACAAAGTAAGATTTCTTGAATAACTCATAATCATTCTTAGATTAACCCCAATGCTCAGGTTGACAAGGATCAATAAGAACCAAAGGCAAAAACCATCATAATTAGGCCGAACTCCCGCGGTCTCGCCGAACTCCCGCGGCTTGTGCGACTCAAGCCGAACAGAGAAGCTTCAGTGCTCCACCGGCGGCTGACGGCAGCCCCTTTTTCTCTTTGCTCTCGACAATCAGGTATACTCTCTCGCTTTTCTTGCTTCTTGTATGTATTGTAGATGTGACTTAAATGGTGATTTGTGAAGAAAATTTTATTTCTGTATTTGTTTTTCTTATAGTGCTTTTACTTCCAACCACCCTCCCGCTTTTAAGGCCAATAGAAACCCTAGGTTACCTGTAGATGCCATATAACTTTCCAAGGAGATGATACTATTCTCTTTTGGATATTGGTCTTCCACTGTTGGATGATGTTTTTCAGGTGGATATATTAATGTTCCCCTTTTGAATCTTTTTTAATCAAGAGAAAACTTCTTCAAGAATTTCTCCTCTCTTACTGTATCTATCTTTCTTGATGACATTCCAATTGATTTCAGTGAAGGAATATGGTTGTTTTCATATGATATAAAAAGTTCAGTGTCCAATTGATCAATGTGTTTTTCCAAAGAATTTGTTGCAATCTCGTGATTAAAGGGAGTTTCAACTTTATGAAAGATTTCTTCTCTAATTTCTTCGGAGGTTTCATGTTAACCTTGATTATTTATGCTGATTTTATTTCCTTATTTATTTTGCTTTCGTCTATTATGTATGCTGATATATGAGTTTATTTTGGCATAATCTCATAGCATCATTGCATGATATATTTATTGGACGCAAGAAGTCCGTTGTAGAGAGATGGCTGCAATTTATGAAAGAATCATGGCAGGAGGACATGGGCAGTTGCTGTTAATAGTTATGGAAAATATTATTGGACATCTCGAAGCTCTATAAA
Organism: Dendrobium catenatum; assembly: GCF_001605985.2. Lineage (NCBI taxonomy): Eukaryota > Viridiplantae > Streptophyta > Magnoliopsida > Asparagales > Orchidaceae > Dendrobium > Dendrobium catenatum. Next base: position 5,536,038 of record NW_021319127.1, read on the forward strand.
CTCGACTAGCCAGCTAGTTATCAAGTCGAGTTCTAGCCGTCTCACAATCCGACTCGGCTCACTTGCACCCCTAGGCTAAACATTTGTTGCTCTAAGAAACATCTTCTTTTAGATTGAACAATAGCATCATTAGCTTCACATCTATAGGAAATAAGTGTCACTCTTATGGGTCGTTTGCCTACAAGTATGATTTAACTCAATCAGCTTTTAGTAAATCTTGAGAGAATTGGTATGATTAGTATTAAATTTTATCAATTTCTCATAATTTATTATTATTATTATTATTATTATATTTTTATTTTATTATTATTATTGTTATTTAATTAATTAAAATTTTGTCCACCCTGAGATGGATCCGCCCCTGCCAGTTGCAGCAAAAAGTAAAATGCCACTAAAGAAGCAAAATGGGATAGTGGAGACGGTCTGAGTTTGTTAGCCAGGTAAAGTGTTCTTCCATCCTTCCTGGGCTATTGTGCTCCGCATCAGAATACTAGGACCGCATGCCACAACTTGAAATGAACAAAGTAAGACTGCTTGAATAACTCATAATCATATATTCTTAGATTAACCTCGATGCTATGGTTGACGAACTTTTATTTGGTCCACCTTAATTAGGCTGAACCCACAACCATTATCACACTCCAAATAATAGAAAATCGAAGCCATCCCAACCAAGAAAAAATTACAGCCTTGATTTCAACCAAACAACCAAAGCCAAATCCACCGACTAGAGAGCAGAATCCTAGAAGAATAGCCAACAATCATTATAGGAAAATTATGTATTATCGGTAGATTTTTTGGCAACAAATTTGAAAGTTTTCTACCGGATTTCTTGAAAAAAAATTCTCACATGTAAAACGAGCATTGGTAAAATTTCTAGCATAAAAAAGACGCCAGAAAATAGTTCCGACAGATTTTTTTGTCAAAAAAATTTCCTCCGAAATTCTTAAAAACAATAAAAAATTAAGTCCATTGAAGCTACCCCATCCATTGCCCGCGGAAGTCGCTTACCAGCCCGCAAAAGCAGAGGCGGAACCAAGTAAGGTGCTGCAATTGCCCCCCCTAAATTTTTTTTTTAATTTAACTGGTAGGGCTAATTAAGTAACTTGCCCCCCCCCCCCCCCCCCCC
>NW_021319127.1:5541325-5545858 GCF_001605985.2 Dendrobium catenatum
AATAATATTTAAATAATAATTAAAATAATTTATTAAATTAATAACTAATTGAACTAAGTTATTAATTTAATAGTCAATTAAAATAATTTATTAAATTAATAATTGATTAAAATAAGGTTTAAAATTTAATAATTAATTAAGTTACAAATATATATCTTTTTCATGAAATTATTAAATCCATCAGAAATTCCGTCGGAACTTCGCCAAAAAATCTGCTTAAAAATCTGTAAGAAATATTTCATCGTGATCCGTCAGAAATATGCCAGAAAATATTCCGTCAAAAATCCGCCGAAAAATTTGCAGTGAATGATCGATCTTCCTATATTGAATAAGGACATAAGTAAAACTCAAAAATTGCAAAGACCACATCTTGAACTGCTATTGACTCCAATCAATTAACAGCCTAACAGAAGAAAAGGTAGCCAGAGACTTAATCTCAGTGTAGATCTCATAATAGTCAATCATCACATAGACCAACAAACCAAAAATCACAGACAAAAGAAATAGATCCAGATGCCTCAAGATGGGCCTTAACCCATGGCAGCAGATAGAAAATTAGAATATTTTCTAATTTACTCCAAGGAGCATAGCATCTGTATTCCATCATGAATTCAACCCAAAATTCACTTCAATCTATTCCCAAAACCGTGCAATGGAGAATATGAAAGGAACATATAGAGGAGAAGTAGGATTGGTAAGCCAATCATGACAAGGATTCCCTTCCCTAAGAACAAGGGTGATGGTGTAATTTTAAAAGATTATAAGCTGCTTAATTTCTCTAATGAGATAAATAATTTTGAATTACAAAAAATATCATCAAGTCTTTTAAAAAATAAATATTGTAAGTAGCATCTACCTCAATCTGGATATTAGTGATATCAATGGAAACACATAATTTTAGGCCATGTAAGATAGTAATAATTCAGCAAATATAACAGAACACTTAGCTAAGGGGCCAACATAAATCATGACGACATTCCCAAGAGCATTCCTAATAATAACACCACAACCATAGACAAAATATTTAATCGACCCATCAACATTAGATTTAAAGGTAATATTAGCGGCTTAACCCAACAAACCAACTTAGGGTCAATGTAAAGATGATTAATTTGGAAAGGAATGCCTAAATTCTGAGCCAATATGGAGAGATCCTTAAAAATTTTGGAGCACATGTTAGCAGGAGAAAAACAAAAAAGCTTCAAAAAATTTTTTCTTTGACATTACTAATGATGTGATGACGGTCCATGGGGATATTGTTAAACCGCAAGTTATTTCTAAGCCAAAAAACCCAAAAAAAATTAATGGAAGTACTGTAATTTCTAATATGACCTCTTGCATTAACAAAATAAAGGTTAAGAATGCTATTGATTGTAATATTAGCAGTAAAAAAGTTAAATCTAAAGATATCATCAAAATAGATCGATGTTTTGAAAGAAATATGATCAGAAATAAACACATGATGCATATTCTCCACATGATTACAACATGGGGTCTTGGAGGGAAAGATAAAACCTCTTTTGATTAAGCTCTCGTCAGTAGGTATATAATTATGCAAAATCCTACAAATAAAGGTAGAAATAGTAGTTGGAATACATTTGTGCAAAATCATAAAAAAAACTTTGTTCAAATAATTTTTTATTCTAAAATCATTCAAAGAATCAATCAAATTAAAAACCCCATTTTTAGACAAGTTGCAAAGTAAATAATCATCAGCCTCATTATTAATAGGGAGTTCTAATATTGGCTAATAATAGCTTCAGGAAGCACTTCAACATATTTATTATGGATATTTTTTGCCTTATTCTAGTGGATGTGGTTCGCCGGAAAATCTGATAGAAAGATTTTTCAGTGAAAAATACTGTCAAAAAATATTCCGGTAGTTTTCTTTTCAATGAAAATTTTTTCCGACGCACGTTTTATAGGCGAAAAATATATGTTAGAAAATTTTCAAATTCACTAGAAATTAAAGAATTTTTTACCAGAAAATCTACTGGTAATACTTAATTCTCCTATAGTTATACAAGATATTATAGAAAATATTTTTAAATCCATGTTTATTCTAGCAATTGATTTTATATTTAAGCTTTTTAAGTTTGAACCATAATATATTCATACAAGAAGTAGAATTATTAGGATCCAGATGGTCGTGCCAGTTATCTTAGACAATGCGAGTTATCGAATAATCGCATGTTTTGAAATCTAAAGTGAGGAACAAGACCATCATGCCTCATCAAAAAACCCATAAAAAGAGGGGAATGATAAAAAAAGGTTCTACTGAGATACTCTACATAAGTAGAATAAAAACAATTAATTCACACATAATTAAAAAGAACACGATCCAAACATTGCCATAAACTCAACGATTCGAGATAAAAGAATTACTAGTAAAACCAATGTAAATAAGTTTACAATCTAAAATGTTATTGAAATCATCCATGGATTGATAAGCAGGGCAAGAACCCCCAAGTTTTTCAGAAGGATTAGATATAGTATTGAAATCACCACCAACCAATCAGGATAAAATAATAATACTGTGAAAATTAAAAAGTTGCTCCCAAAGAATCTTTCTAGTAAAACAAGTAGAAGAAGCATAGAAAAAGGATGCTTGACATTTAAATTGCATTTTTTTATTACAAGATTATCAGAGCATTAGCCCTGAGTTTATATAAGGGTAATCACAATATCATTCCCATAAAGTTTTGGTTTATTTTGGACGACTTTTTTACAATTTTTTGTATAAAATTTATCTGAACAAAAAAAATTGTACTAAAAAGCTGTTTGAAAAAACATTAAAAAAAGTGGCCCCAAGTGAAGCCTCAATTAGAGATTAATTTACAGGTAAAACAGATACAATATCTCTGTATAAAATATATGCATCTTAAAGAAAAATTACTTCGTTCTCAAAATTTGTTGTAAAATGCTGTTTTAGCAAATTAGCTCATGAGTTGGCTGGCTGATCTTGGCTGGTGACTTTCCCTTTGTGGAATCGAACATACTCTAGCTGCGTCATTTCTCCACCAAGCACTGGATCAAAACTACACCTGTAGAAACTGCCATCCATACCAACAATCATTACGGTGTTTTCTGAACCAAATGCTGCAAAATATCGTGTAACTTCAGCCAAGCGAAATTGAGCAAATGACCACTCGGAATTGAAATATTTAGGTAAAACCCCTTTCATAAATGATAATGAAGAGCTTGGGTTAGCACCAGTATTTTGAGATATCAATGCATCAAGTGAAGTTCCAGAGTTTTGATGTCTCAAAGCAGGCCCCGAACCTGAAGGCAAGATAGGTGCATCTTCTCCTACCACTTGAACCCTAAGGTTGAATATATGCACAGTGCCCTTGTCACTAGATATTGCCAACCACTGCACATTTGGTGAGAAAGCAATGCTATATATTTCTGCTCTATCTGCACCCCTTCTCACCTCTTGTAAGCGTGTTCCATCCATTGTGTTAAAAATCCTCACCAATGTCCCTTTCACGCTTGCAGTTGCAAGAAGGAAGCCATTCAAAGTCAAGCTGAAACAAGAAATATGTGAATCATGGGCATTGATGAACTTTGTCATCTTTAGACCAAAGTGTTCAACTCGAACTTGTCCTTGGCGTAGACCTGGGCATGCCAAAACAGAAGTAATTGAATGGTGTGAAAGACAGCAAAGTCCCTTTAGATTGGCTAATGTCTCTATTTGGTGGAGAAGTTTCAAATCGCTAAAGTTATACACATTTATTTTATGTTCAAGAACAATTACAATGCGATCTTGTCTCAATCTTACGCCACGAACATTAGATCTGAAGGCAAGTTCACCAATGCAACGACCTTGATGATCATCCCAAATTAGAACTTTGTTGGGTGGATATTGCGAGTTGACACCACCGCCAACAAGAGCCATAATATTGCATCTAAAGAGCATTTCCACAATTCTGAAGCCACCACTTTTCAAATCCCTTCTAAAAGTTTCCTTGAACGGCTTAGTGTTGTAAATTCGAAAGCCATGGCTTGTGCCAGCAGCAAAACACCCATAATCTTGGTTCCAAGATAATGATAGCAGCTCAATTTCCTTAGCTTCATGTGGATCCATTTCAAGTTGCCCCAAAGAAGTTGATGGTGTATGTGGATTTTGTGACCCCTAAGAAGCAAAATTCCTCTAGAAGTGGAGACTGCTGAGCACATGAGAAAAGATGACAGAAGGAACAATGCTCTATAAGACGCTACAGAGATGAACAACAAACTAACAGGCCTCCAAATTGCTCAGATGATCATATCCTGCAGCACATCTCTCTCTCTCTCTACCTCTCTCTCTTTGAAATGAATTAATGAAGGCCTAAAGTGGATCATTATTTAATATGATTCTTTCTTCCATTTTTAGGTATTTGAAACGGGGACGCGGTCTCTCTGTTTTTTCGGTGAAGCGCCACAAAGCTCTCCTTCCACCCATGCCAGAAGGAAAGGTAAACCGCCATAAACGGATAGTTAGGTAGGGGATTAAATGCTCTTTTGACGCTAGGTCCTTTTTTTTTTTTTTTT
>NW_021319127.1:5546407-5566807 GCF_001605985.2 Dendrobium catenatum
GTTCTATTATTTCTTGGGGAATGCTACCTTTTTCCGGTTGACTGCTTTGTCTATATATATATATATATATATATATATATATATATATATATATATAAAAAAAGGGAAATAATATTATAAATTTTAAATATTTTATGACATATTCTATAAATGATATTAAATGTTTTATGAATATACATGTTAATATTTTTATGTTATACATGATATATACATAATCAATAGGCATATAAAATTATATTATTCTTAAATACACTCAAAAAACGTTGGTAGATTAAAAGAACACTATATAGAACTATGGTGTTACTGCGCAGTCAGTTAAAAATCTTTTCAGAAAAATGCCAGCAAATCACGGAAATTAGTGTTTCCGACGGATTTTTTTTCGAAGGAAAACGTCGAAAAGGTTTCGCGTGCAAAAATAGGCCACCAGTATATCTTTCAGACGGATTTTCAGTGGAAAATAATCTACCGGTACACTTTCGGTGAACTATTTACCATCTGAAAAATTAAAAAAATTAAAAAAAAAAAAGGTTGTCGGCCAACCCGCAGCCCGACAAACCAAGGGTTCCACCAGAAGCCCAGGCCCAAGAGCACTCCAGGTGGCTACAACTAACCAAAATCGTCCGCCATACCCAACCACGCAAGCCCGCCCTGTGCCTATTGACCCGCACAATAGACGCCATCGGCGGGTTCAACCCGGGACACCCCGCCTTTCATGCCCCCTAACCATCGTGCAAACATGGAAAATCTGCTTTTTTTATTTGTTTCGTTATATTTAAACTAGAACTGATATCTATTTAATCAATATAATTTAATTTAATAAATTTATTTTAAAAAATGATTTATTTTATTTAGTTTAACATTAAATTATTAATTGAATTTATTTAATAATTGTGTTAATTAATATTGAAATTTTTTTCATTATATGAATTATTAAAAAAAAATTTTAATTTTTTTTAAAAAAAAAAAAAATTTAAAAAAAAAAAAATATTTAATAAAATAATGAACTAAGATTTATACTGTAAATTTTTTATTTTTAAAGTTATAAATTAGTAAAATTATGGAATTTTAATAGTTATTAATGAATGAATTATATTATTAATTTCCATGATAGATATAAATTAAAAATATAATGCAAATAAATATATTAATTAAGTGTATTTGAATATATAAATAAAAGCAATTAAAATTTTTCGGCATTTTAATCATTGGGGTCTTACTTAAATGCAATTAATATAAATAAAAAGAAAAGTCATGCATTCAAGTAAATAACTGAAATTTAAAAAAAAAAACTAAAATAAATTCATAAATAAAATGAATGGTTTGTATTCATCTTTGATAAATAAAATGAAAGGCTAAAATTGTATTTAAAAAAAAAAAAAAAAAACTCAAGCTATTTTTATAATAATAGTATAGATAGTATAATAATAGCATAGATAGTAAAAATTTTAAATCTCGATTGATGACCACAACTTCATTGGGAGAAACTACATCAAACAAATAGTTTAAACAAATCAATAATTCTTACTAGCCGTTGAAAAGACATATTATACACTCATTAGAACCAAAGAAAACCCCTCACTGGTCTCCTTCTCAATAGAAGAAGCCTTGATCCATTTAAAACTCAGTATTAGATTGCAAAATTCTCTAAAAGAACAACACCTCATTCATGAGCAAATTATAGCTTCAGTCAGAAATATTTAAATTTTGAATTGCTCAAAGAACGACCAAGAAATTGAAAATCAAGGAATCAAGTAACTGATACCCAATCACCATATTCTTCCTATACACGATAAAACTATTAAAAAAATCATAATCAGACTTGCTTTTCAAGACTTGAATTTTGAAATTCAATTCTGGCGGTCAAAATGCCGGCGAGCCCCGGGTAATCATCGGCGGCGTACCGGTCGTAAAAAATGTTGGTGAGCCGCTAGAAACCTGTAGCATTTTCAAAAAAAAAAAAAAAAAATTACAGCCCCCTCTATTTAAATCGATTCCATAATACCTGCATGAAATTCAAAACATATATAAAATAAAAACTTTAAAGGCAACACGCCAGTATACTCAACCCATATAAATGGAGTCCAAAATCAACATAACATTTTATATGAAATAATAAAAGACAATCAACAAATTATATTTGCACAATCCATAATAAGAAAAAATAGTTTTTTAAACAAAGAAGAATGCATATGTTCTACAATCAACATAATATATGAAATTTGCAGTCAGATATTCAAAATATACCAAAAAGTTCATCAAACAAATAACATCACTAATCATCCTCCATGTCCTCGTTGTCATGTGATTCAGGTGTCGGCTCTTGCTCTTTCTTCTTCTGATTTTCAAATAGATATGATTACAGCTCCGCCTGCATCTTATTTTAAATCTAACTCATCTCCTCTATCTCTCTTGTTAGGGCAGCAACCCTCTAACTGACAGTTTTTTTAGATCCACTGACATCAAAAAATACTAACTTAAACAAACTGCCCTCATAAGCATATCCATATGAACTTAAGCCATAAACCCTCCCCCTCTGCCTCCCTCTAACAATATTTGACCACGTGTGATACTCAGAATACTGGGTCGATCCTAAAGATGATCCCTTACTAGTAGATTGATAACTTTCTCAAACTCATATAAAATCATCCTACGAGAATAAATCCATAAAATATATTTATATTTATTTTCTTTTATTACTTAAAAAATTATACTCACATGAGCTTTTTTCACCTTCTCATCAACCCACTGATGGTCAGCTTGATGTTGTTGAGTCATCGTATGCAACTCCAATGGTGTATACTCCCAGCCAAGAAACTCTTTCTACAAATATAAGATATAGTTAAAATAATAAATATATAAGGCATAATAAGTAATATTAATATAAATGAAATCAAATATTTTAAGAAATGTCAAATAAATATACTTAAAATTCTCTAAACTATATATCCCTAAGTTCCTTTTGGATCCTCTTTCATGATAAGGAGCTTCATATTTGCTCCATATGATGTCCTAAATCTTTTGGGTAGGCAGCCTTGAGGGATTGATGCTACAGGTTAAAATTTTTGTCAAGAACATATAATAAATCAAACTATAATAACTTTACAAAATAAATTAAACTTATGTATCGCCCTAAGGTTCAATGTATACATGCTTATATACTAAAGTTGCAAGATCCCAGTACCAACCTCTATTTGTGTAGAGGGCCCACCATGTTCTGATTGTACAGGATGTGGGTAATAATAGGGGTGGGGGTAAGGAGGGTAAGAGATGGTGGATAGAGCAGTTTGTGATGTTGGTGTGGGTAATATGGATATAATGGAGCTGAATGTGTCTGATCTAGAGAGAGAAATCGAGGACTCATCGATGTAGGAGGTAAGTACCCAGGAAAGGGTGGTGGTACTCCAACCACAGGTGAATCTAACTATCCCTAACCCTGCTCAGTGGGGGACTGCTGCTAACTCCTAAGTGGTGGTGATGGTATCACTGGTAGAACAAATCTCTGCCCCTCATCTTTATCAACCTATCTAGGTCTGCTTGGTTCACCACTCAAATAATTCTTACAAGAAAAACTTTGAAGTGAAAGATCTATAAGGAGGATCGTCACCTAGAGCCAGCTGCAGTAAAAGAAGTAATTAGAAAATCGTTGTACCATATAAAAAAAATAAAATTGTAACAATTATGAAGTTTTCCATAAGTAGAAATAAAAAAATAGAATGTAGAATAATTAGTTATAACAAGCATGAAGAATTACATAATATATAATGATTAATATACATACAGGATTTAATAAGAGATATTTACCAAGATTTGTTTACTAACTTGATTTCCAAAATCTACAATTCAATAAGTTCATTACAATAAATTTAGTCACTTAAATTATAAGAACTATTGAGAATAAAAAATATTTTTATTGCTCTCCAAGGTATCTTCACTTTCTTCCTCATTCTTACTTGATGAGCTTATCAAATTATTCACATCCTCTAGCTGCATTTCATCATTATGTGTTATAGTTTACATCTCATTAATTTCAACAGACCGATAATTTGACATCTCATCCTCTTGATGTGTAGTTGCTACTACGTATTATTAATAAATTTTCCAAAGTTATCTCATTATGAGAGATTAAAGCTCATCTTATTATGTAATTTCTTCTAGACAATGTTGAGTATTAATTTAAAATTTCTTTTCAAATTATATTTGACAATAGTTCCTCTTTTAAAAGTACCAAAATAAATAAAGGTTCTTGATAACATAGTATTAATTAGTGATACTTAATAATATACTATTCTTTGTTAGATGATTACGTAAGTCCCATAATATATTGAAGAGATTCACTAGAGTATAAAATATAAGGGTATAAAAGTTATATTTATTTGAATAAAAAATATTTAATGTTTAAAACATCTCTAAAATGTAAGACTTGTCATAAGTTATTATAAAGGATTAACTCTTAAAATTAGATTTAACTTTTGAGAATGCATGAGTAGAGAGCTTAGGACATAAGTACGTATCAAACTAGCTTTATTTGAATTTGGATTAGGTATACTTCGATTAAGGATATTAAGGATTTTAAGGGTTATATCCTTAGGGTTATTTTGGAAAATTATCTTACCCATTATCAATTATGCTTGACCGTGAGTTGGGCATGACCCCAAATGTCTCTTGAGCATATTAGAGTCACCTGGGTCCAGGTTCAAACTCAAATAAAACATTTAGGGTTTTAACTTAAGGAAATTATAATTTGTCCTATAAATATAATTAGAGGATTTAACTAACCATGGTCAATTAGATTGAATAATGGGTTAGGCATAATAAATATGTTTTTAAAATGAATTTCAATCATTTGGACATAAGGTGAAGGCCTAAATGTTAGGTATTTCAAAAATATAGGTCTTAGGGGAATTTTATAATTCTAGAACATATAATAAAAATAGGTTTGACAATGGGTGAAATATAATTCTAAATGTCTAAAAATGATTTAGATTCATTTAAAACCAATGATAAGGTTATGTTTTAATGCTTAAGTTAAAATTTAGGATTTTAGGGTCACCATGGGTTAAGCATGGCCAAAGGGCTTGACCATGGGTAAACCATAAACCCAAAAGCTTCTTATATGAATTATAATCATTTGGACTCAAAATCAATGGCACATGGTTAGGCTTCATCATTTAGATTAGATTTTGATTTCTTTTAGGATTTAGGTCTTGCTTAGGTAACTATGGTTAATGGGATTTAACCATGGGTTAACCCTTGGTCAAAACATTCCTAACATGGGTTAAGAATGTTTAAAATTAAGTCCAAGCTAAATAACCACATTTTGAGTATTTAGGTCAAGCTCAAGGTTAAGGATTAGTTAACTAATGTTCAAATAGGTTGACTAAGACTCCAAGATGCTTTGATGGGCTTAAGAATAGGTTTAAATATTTTAAGATCAATTCAATGTAAAAGCTTAACTATTGCATAACTTAGGATTTAGGACATTTAGGTAGTTTTGGCTATTTTAGAATTTTTCCTAAGGTTGACTTTATGAGATATATTTTCTACTTACTATTACTTAGGAGTGTCCTAAAATCCCTATGAGGTTTATGCATAAATTTAAGGTTGATTGGGGTAAGGTTTCCTCAATCAATCTCTTGGGCCCACTTATGCATTGATTTGGGTTTTGAGTTTAGTAATGACTTCAACCTTTCACAAGTGAGGTTGTTAAGGGTTAAAATACTTGAAGTATGTTTAAATGGGTCAATAAGAGACTCTTATAGTGTCTTGAGAATCTTCTAGGGACAAACTAATATTTATCTAACCTAAGGGTTCCTATAAAGAGAAATATCCTAGGGTTTTGAGTTTTCTATTGAAATTCCTTAGGAATCCACCAAAGAGGGTCGTATGAGATGGAATCAACACTAAGGCAATAAACTTTAGTGCTAATGCTAAGCACTAAGAGGATATATTCAATCTCATTATATAAATGAGGTTAATAAATGTTCCCCTAATAGTTGTGGTATAATTATAAAAGTACACCATACCTATTAGTGTTGAAAAAAGTAATAAATAAGATCCAAGAGATATTTGCAAATGAAAAATACTTGAAAGAATTCTTTTTGTGATTTAAATTTCAATATAATTTAAATGTTTAATTTTGGTAAAATTTACATTAATTTAATTTTTTTCTTAATTAGATTTAATTTTGAGAATTTATTTTGATTTGAATAAAAGCTTAGTAGAACCTATGAAGATTGGAATCTTCTATAGTTAAAGTTCATAGGATGAACATAGAGATACCTAAACGAAGGAAAGATTATGTCCAAGAAGGACCTAGGCTTGGAGAAATCCAAGGACTCTACTTAAGTCAACTATTCCAAAATTAGCCTAATAAATCAATTTTGACATAATAGAATCAACAAAACTAATGAAAATCATTCCAAAGATAAGAGATAAATTCATTCTACTAATAAAATATGGTGCAATATAAAGGTATCAATCTAAAAAAAAGATTTTCAATTGCTTTATTAGGAAAGTGGCCTACTAGAAAAGGCCTTAATTTACTTAATCAACTGTGGCAAAATAAATCAATGAACCCATAAATAAGATTGATCTATAGATGCCTAAGTAAGGTTAATCTAGATTCTAATATTTGTTATCCCAAGGTAATTTGAGCTGTTGATAACCTTGGGATTTATTAGATAAGGCTTTGATGTATTAATTGAACTAAAACATAGTAGATTAAGAAACCCATAAGGAGGGTGAATCTATTGCCTAAGAAGGGTCATGATCGATTATAAGGGTTTCTTCTCCAAAGATTTTGTAATGGTTGCACTATAAAAGGGGCCTAAGTTGCTTATTATTAACCAAGATTTACTAGGCATGGCCTTAATATTCTAAATCATTTGTGGATTAGTAGATTAAAGAGGCCATAAGAAAGTTGGACTTATGGATGCCTAAATATGGTTAGGCTAGATCCCAGGGGTGACTATACTAGGAAGGGGTCTAAAGAACCTGAATCCTAACCTAATATATCTAGTCTAAAAGAAAATGTCATAAGACTTGGTTTGGCTTAAAGATTAAAGGTATGTCAATGAATGATAAGTGTGGCTATACTAGACCTCAGGTTTTTAAGAACTTTTTTTAATTTTTTTTTTTAATTTTTTTATGATTTTTAATAAACAAACTAAGAGAATGTCTCAAAAAATGAAGCCCTACCTTGACTTACTAAATAAGGCCTTGATCTAGAGAACCAACAATTCAATAATAGATCATGGAACCCAAAAAAAATATTCTTGGACCTATGGGTGTTTCAAAAAAGTTAGGCTAAATCCAAATGGTTTTTAATGACTAATCAAGGTGATCTTTAGGACTTGGTGCCCTGCCTAGATTTATTGGTTATGGGCTTGATTTACTAAATCAACTATAACAAAATATATCAAACAACCCATAGTGGGGGAGAGATTTTTTTATTTATATGTGCTCAATGAAGTTAGAATAGATCGTATTAGGTCAAAATAGGGAAAGTCATTTGAACTAGGGTTGTTGAATCTTACTAGCATTAGCTTAAACCTAAACCATAGTTAAGAAGATAATAAGATCCTAATCATGGGAATGAGAAGAAGATTTAGAATTTTGATTGATTTGTTTAAATTTTAGGAATTTGTAAATTTATTTTAAAATTTGTTCTTTCTCAACTTCCTAAAAGAGTCCTTAAGCAATTTACAAAATATCACGTTGGGGATTAGAAGCTTTTGTATGCCACATTTTTTTAGAGGAAAGGAGAAAAAGAGAGTGTAATTTGAATTTCATTGATATATAAAAGTTATCAAAGTGACTACTAGTGAGGAAATTTAGATTTTAATTGGAGCTTAATTTTTAATTAATTTAATTTTATATGATCGCCTTTAATAGAATTTTCCCCATTCTTATGATGGTTTGAAATAGGCCTTTGATGAACCAAGGTAAACTCTCCTATTATAAAAGTTTTAGGAAAACTAGTTTATCATGAGCTTGTGTTGTACGAGATTTATATAAATCAAGTTCATGATGAGCATGCTGAAGCTTCTCTTCTAGACCATTCAGTTCTTTAAATTAGAGTTCGATATTTTATTTAAAGGTTATTTTTATAGCTAATTATAACCCATAGTGAGGGAAATTATATCTCTAATGAGACAATTGCATGAGCATCAAACACTAGGGAAAATGGAGTGGATTGAGTTGGAATCCTATATATAGATCAATAAGCCCACAAGGCTTCAAACAATTTTTCATTATACTACTATTAATTTTCATCCAAAATTTTAGTTAGGATTTAAACCAATGTTTTATTTAAGGACTTAGGGAATCAATGTAACTAAGGATAATAAATTATTAAGTATCTCTATTTAATAGCATGTTCTTAGGAAACTTTATTTATTTTGGTACTTCTAAAAGAGGAATCATTGTCAAATATAATTTGATAATAAATTCTAAATTGATACATGATATTGTCCAGAAGAAATTATAGAATAAGATGAGCTTTAATCTCTCATAATGAGATAGCTTTCACAAATTTATGGAAATAGTTAGTTACAACTAATATGAATTTCTGAACCTTGGAACTATGGTCGATTAGACAAATAATATCCATGCACCAACTCTTTAAAGACAAGGAAGCTATCATAAGGTGTAACATATTAAGCAACTGATAAAATATAACCATGTACTTGTAAAGATCTTTGATAGCTAATAGTAACCTAATTTTTTTTTATTTTTTGCTTCATTTTTAGGTATGATATATGAACACCATATAACCATTCATGCAACTCAATAAGTTTTTTGAAATCATGTTTGTTGATAATGTAACCACATTGATCAAATGATCAGTGGATCATAATATATTGACTAAAACCTAATAGAGAGTTCTTTTCTTAATCTATGTGGCTAATGATTTCTCTTTAACAAGAGCTATCTCATGCTCAAGGATAAATTTCTTAACGTTTTCAAAATCCAATTGAGATAAAACTTGTTTATTTTGTACTTCTATAAGAATGGATTCTTCTTTGAAGAAAGCTAATTCCTTTATGAACTTATCTAGGGTATCTATCGTGAACACTCTCCCACATGGTCTTTCATATATACAAAGTTATAATAGGACTTTTCTCAAAGTGTTTCATCATGTTTTTATAATAAGGAAGTAATTTGGGTTTCAGGACTTTGTAAGCTATGACAACTTTATTAATGATAAGTTTTGAATCTCCAAAGTTCTTAATTTTTTTATTTCCATTAGAATTATTATTCCTAAATAAACTACTAAAGCTTTGTACTAATTTTTGTTATTTATACATGTTAAGAGAGTTGCTATTTGCATGTTTTACATTCTTGCAAGTTGTAAAGTTTTGATGATTCCAAATATTATTGTTTTAAAGTTTTGTTTTCTCCTAACACTTTTTAGAAGAATTATTTTTGGTCTTGTGTGGATTAACATTTCAAGATAATCAAACTCCAGACTAATGAAGACTTCAAATCAAAATTCAGCATTAGATAATTTATAAATTGAAGCTTATACTTTTCATTGTATTGAGTTTGAGAGGGAGTGATTGTAATTAAGTAACTTAGCACACACACACACACTTGGGGAGATCTTTAAAATATTATACTGATCATACGGGACGAACCAGGTTCATACGGGACGATCAAGTCAGCTATCCCCTAGGAAGAGAAATAGAACGAACAGGAAGTGAGAAAATTTTTTAAGTCCTGGTCGTCCAGACGAATTTTTCTATTCATCCCAGGATGAAATTCTCTCTAGAAAATTTTCGTTCAGATGAAATCCTGTTCGTGCAAGGACGAAATATTCTATGGAAAATTTTCGTCCAGATGAACTCCAATTCGTCCCAGGACGAAATGCTCTCTGGAAAATTTTCGTTCAGACAAGCTCCTATTCGACCCAGGATGAAATGCTCTCTATAAAAATTTCATCCACATGAACTCCTATTCGTCCTAGGACGAAAATGCTCTATCCTTTCAAATTTTGATAACATCTTACAGTTTGTCGAAACCGACCCATGGTATAATTGTTCGTACCGGACAAACTTAGTTCATACGGGATGATAATTGGGTACGAAGTCAGTTTGTACCATTATACATTGGGTTCGTATGCAACTGATTTAAGTAAATTCTTCCATGATGATCTACGATCGTATAGGACGATCCACTATGTACAGACTTAAAAATAGTAGTTTTTTGATGGTTTTTTATGTCTTTCCTATATAAAGTCCAATTAGAACTGCCTCTTAATCTTTTTGCCTACTGATCTTCATGCCAACTGAAGGGAGACTCAAGGAGTGAGTGTGAGAGAGTATTTGAAGGAGGATTCTTACTACTGGAGCGTGAAAGATTCACTTGGTACTCAAAGGTAAGAATCTCTACTTGTGGTTTTTGACTACTTCACTCTTTTCTCTCTTCCTTCTAGATTTCTTGTGAGAAGATCTATCAAGGAGATCCAGTTCTCTGCTGACACTTGGAGAGTGTGAACAGCCGAAGGGTTCTCTGCCCACACTTGGAGAGTGTGAAAGGATGAAGGGTTCTCTATCAACACCGGGAGAGTGTGAAAGGACAGACGATTCTCTGCCAACACTTGGAGAGTATGAAAGGATGGACGGTTCTCTGTTAACACTTGGAGAGTGTAAAAAAGATAGACGATTCTATACCAACACTTGGAGAGTGTAAAAGGATGACGGTTCTCTGCTGCACCGGGTAGTGGTGGAAGAGAGTTTTTTTAAAGGCTTCTCCGCCTTGCTGTTGGTGAAAAAGGAGAGTCACTAGTGATATTAGTGTAATACTCAGACGGTGCCTCCGAGGAGTGGATGTAGGTCGTGTTTGACCGAACCACTATAAATCGTGTATCTTTTTTACTTTTCGCTGCCTTTTGTTTTACTGTTTAACTTATGGTTGAAAAACATTTTTCTACAAAATTCATTAAAGTTCTTTTTCGGTATAAAATTTTAAAAGAGGATAAAATTTTTTAATTACCAATTCACACCCCCCCCGCCTCTTTGTTAGCCACTGAGACACAAGCTTAGGTTTAACAACCTAATTCATATTGAACAAGTTTCAACAAGTGGTATCAGAGCTTTGTTTCAAAACTATAAGTTTAGACTACTTTTTTATTAACGTAGATGACTACATTTGGAAACTGAAATACACCTAAGGGTTACTCTATAACTAGACCTCTATTTTTCGACAATATTCCTTTTGATTTTTTGGAAAATATACATGTCTACATTTTTACAGTCACTTGATTTTCGTATGTGGATCTTAGTTCAGGAAGGGTATATAAAACTAACTATACTAGTTGACGGAGTTAGAGTTGAAACACCTTTTGTGGACTGGACAGTAGAAGAACGTGACTTCGCACAACTAAACACCAAATGCTTAAATAATTTCTTTTGTGCTCTTAAATTAGAAGACTACATGCGGAGTTTTACTTATAAGAGTGGAAAGGACATATGGGATAGACTTTATATAACTTATGAGGGGACTAATGAGGTTACATAATTTAGACTTAATATCTTGTTGCATGATTATGAATTATTTCACATGAAATTAAATGAATCCATTTCTGATATGTATACAAGATTCACACAAATAGTTACCTCTTTACATGCATTGGGTAGGAAATTAATGAATGTTGAAATGGTTAATAAGATTCTTTGTTGTTTGGCTACTACTTATGATGCTAAAATTACTGCAATTATAGAATCTAAAGATCTAAACAATTACTCTATTGACAATCTTTTTGGCTCGCTAATTACTTATGAGCAAGGAGTTAGCCAAAGAAAGATTGATGCAGGTGAACTACGAAGGGAGAAGAACATAGCACTAAAAGTGGAGGAATCTGAGAGTGAACAGTAACAACCTTAGAATAAAGACGACATCGCACAACTGACAAGACAATTCAGAAGTTTTCTAAAGAGAAAGCAGAAGATACGGCAGCAATAGAATCGAGGTAAATTTAAAAAGAATGTCAATGTTTCAAATGATGTTATTTGCTATGAGTGTAGGAAACCTAGACATATTAAGACAGATTGCCCAAAACTCAAAGTCACTCATAGCGAGGAGAAGGTAGAGGAGAAACAAATTATGAATAAGGGCAAGAAGAAATTCCAAAGAGCTTTCTGGGCGACTCAGCTTCAGACTTGTTAGAGACGAAAAAGGAAGAGGAAGTCACTAATCTATGCTTAATGGCCGATAATATTGATTAGTCAGATCAAGAAGAGGTATGTGACTTAACTTATGATGAACTTTTTGAAGTTTCTGAACACATGCTTGATGCATATAGGAAGATGAACAAAATGCACACAAGTTTGAGCTTAGAATTTGAGGAACTATAAAAGGAACAATAAATCCTTAGGAAAGATCAAGCTTTAATTGATGACAACCACATGAAATTACTTGATGAATTTGATGACTTGAATAAAAATAATGAAATGTTAAAGACATCCTTTGCAGAACTTTAAATTGAAATCAAGAATAATAAGGATGAATCAGAGAGCAAATATATAGAATCAATTATACAAACCGAATTTTGGAAGATATGAATTCATTTTATAAATTGAAGATAAAAGCTCTCGAGGATAATAGGATACCCCCAAAACTTGAAGATTTCACTAATCTTATTTTGTATCCTAAATTTATGCAATCCCTAAATAGATAAATGAATAGTAGAAAACTAGGAATTCTTTTCCAAAAGTCAAACGTAATAATTGTGGATTGATTGAACACATAACTCACAACTATACTTTGAAGAAAAAAACTTATTTGGCTTAGAAACCTAAGATGCATAAGCTTAGACATATCATACATGCATCTCTTTATAAATTGCCAAAAGGAGAACCTAAACTTATTTGGATTCTGAGGTCTAACATTTGATAATCTTACAGGATCGCTCTCACATAAGACCTCATAAGAGCATATGTTACCTGGACAATGGATATTCAAAGCATATGACTGAAGATACTGCATAATTCAGATCGCTGGAAGCCATGAGTGGAGGCAAGATTACACTTGGAGATAACACCACAAGAAAGGTGGTTGGGTCAGGTATGATTGGAAATATTAAAAATTTTTATATTGAAAATGTGTTATTGGTAGAAGGCTTAAAGTATAATTTATTAAGTGTAAGCCAGCTATGTGATAATAGGTATTGTGTAAATTTTTTCCTAATAGCTGCATATTAAGCCTAAATAGAAATGATATTTTGAATGGTATAAGGGTAAACAACATGTATATGATAGATTTGAATTGCATTAAAACTCCTACTATTTTTTGTTTAAAAACTATTTCTGATGAGTCATGACTTTGGCATAGAAAACTTTGTCACTCTAGCATGAAAAACCTTAGGAGGATTACCCAAAAGAACCTAGTGAGAGGTATACCAAAACTAGACTTTATTAAGGACCACCTTTGTGATGCATGTCAATTAGAAAAATAGGTGAAGTTCTCTTTTCATATGGATCTTAGAACTGGTAAACCATTGGAGATTTTGCATATGGATCTTTTTGGACCAGTTGAAACTGTAAGTCTAGGAGGGAAGGTATACAAATTTTTGATTGTGGATGACTACTCTAGATTCACATGGGTTAGATTTGTATTTCATAAGAGTGAATCATTTAAGGAATTTAGAAACTTTTCGACTTAGATTCAATGAAAGCTAGGATATGAAATTATGACTATACATAATGATCATGGAGGAGAATTTGAGAATAAAAGATTTGAGAAATTTTGTAAGGAGAAAGGAATTGATCTCAACTTTTCTGCACCTAGAACCCCTTAGCAGAATGAGATAGTCGAAAGAAAAAATAGAATATTAATAAAAGCCGCCCGAGCCATGTTGGCAGAATACTCACTTCATAAATATTTTTGGGTTGAGGCAGTTAGTACTGCATGTTATGTTCTGAATAGGGTGGATGCGAGATCTAAATTAAATAAAACACCCTATGAGTTGCTAAAAGGAAGAACACCTAATTTTTCATATTTATATATTTTTAGTTGCAAGGTGTTTATTCATAACAATGAAAAATCTGCCTTAAGAAAATTTGATCCAAAATCAGATGAAGGAATTTTTGTAGGATACTCAAGTGTTGAAAAATCTTATATAGTATTCAACAAAAGAACTTCGGTAATTGAGGAGACCACACATGTTGTATTTGATGAATTTGGAATTTTGAAAGAGCCAAATGTTGTAGAAGATGAGATTGAGATTAACTCCCAAAAGATTGATAAAATAAATTTGGAAGAAAATTTGGAGATAGAAAATCCTTTGCCTAAAGATTTGAGATTTTCTAAAAACTACCCAAAGGAATTAATAATTGGTGAAACTAGTGATGGTGTAAGGACTAGGCATGGATTAAACAAAGAAGTCAATCATTCAGCCTTCATTTTAATAATAGAACCCACAAATATTAATCAAGCACTTTCGGATGAATTTTGGATTTTGGATATACAAGAAGAGTTAAATCAATTTGTAAGAAATAAAGTTTGGGAATTAACTCTAAGGCCAAAGGATCAAAGTGTTATTGGAACTAAGTGGGTTTTCAAAAATAAAATGAATGACTCAGGAGTAGTCATTAGAAATAAGGCTAAATTAGGTGCTAAGGAGTATAATCAGATTGAAAAGATTGATTTTGAGGATACTTTTTCCCTTGTAGGTAGACTTGAAGCAATTAGGGTTTTGTTAACTTTTACCTATTTTAGATGATTTAAACTGTACCAAATGGATTTAAAAAGTACCTTTTTAAATGGGGTAATTCAAGAGGATATTTTTATAGAATAACCTTCATGTTTTGAAAATTCTAAATACCCAAATCATATTTTTAAATTAAAAAAGGCATTATATGGATTGAAACAGACACCTAGGACTTGGTATGAGAGATTGAGCACCTTCCTACTTGAAAGATCATATGAAAAAGGGAGTGTGGATACAACTCTCTTTTTAAAGAAATTTAAAAATGATATGCTAATTGTACAAATTTATGTTGATGACATCATCTTTGGAACTTCAAATAAAAATCTTTATGATTATTTTTTTAAAATAATAAGTAGTGAATTTGAAATGAGTTTAATGGGAGATTTAAATTACTTTCTAGGCTTTAGCATTAAGTAAATTGAGAAGGGTAGACAGTTAAAATATGTTAAAGACATCCTCAAAAAGTATGAAATTGATAATGTTAAATCTGTTAGTACACCTATGAGTTCCTCAGTTCAGTTGGATAAGGACCCTAAGGGAAAATTTGTTGATCAAAAGAAATTTAGAAGGATAATTAAATCTTTACTTTACTTGACAGCTAGCCGGCCCAATATCATATTTAATGTCTATTTGTGTGCTAGATTTTAATCAGATCCAAAAGAATTACATTTGACAGCAGTAAAAAGGATTTTAAGATATCTACTAGGAACTCAGAACTTAGAAATTTGGTATCCAAAGTTTAGCTCTTCATTTGAAATTATTGGTTATTCAGATTCTAACTTTACAGGTTATAGGGTTGACAGAAAGAGTACTTCTGGAATACATTAGTTTATTAAAAATTCTTTAGTATCTTGGTCCAGTAGAAAATAAAATTCAGTAGCTCTATCTACTGCTGAAGTTGAATACATTGCATTAGGAAGTTGTGTGGCACAAGTACTTTGGTTGAAACAACAATTGATTGATTTATGATTAACTATAGGCCCTATTCCCATTTATTGTGATAACACTAGTGCTATTTGCATTTCTAAAAATCCTATTCAACATTCAAGAACCAAACATATAGACATCAGGCATCATTTCAAAAGGGATCATGTATACAAAGGAGAAATTGAACTCAATCATGTTTCTACAGAAAATCAACTTGCAGACATTTTTATAAAACCTTTAGCCTTTGATACTTTTAGTGCATTAAGAACAAGACTTGGTGTGATCGATTTGAATGCTTAATTAAAATATTTCTGCCACATTGATGTGTGTTTTTAGTTAATGTTTTGTGTGTATTTATGAGTGTGTTATTTTCTGTATTTGTGATTTTATGTATTTTTCTATTGTGTTTTTAGTGTATTTGTATTTAAGTTTTGATTGAGTGCATATTTTTGAAAAAAAAAATTGAGTGAAAATCATCTCCAGGATGAAATTATTCTCGTACGGGATGAACTATGTTGTGTGTTAAGTGTCGGATTTGAACCGTCTGCGTACAGTTTTTCAGTTTTTAATTTTGACTTCGTCTGTACGATCATCATGATTGTCTGGATGAAATTTTTAAACGTTTGTATGATTGATTGACAGTTAAACGGATAAGGTCGATTTTAATATTATTTTCGTACGTATACTCATTGTTCAAATTTATGTGGATGATATCATTTTTGGATCTTCAAATAAAAATCTTTGTGATGATTTTTCTAAAATAATAAGTAGTGAATTTGAAATGAGTTTAATGGGAAATTTAAATTACTTTCTAGGCTTTAGCATTAAGTAAATTGAGAAGGGTACATTTCTTAGACAGTTAAAATATGTTAAAGACATCCTCAAAAAGTATGAAATTGATAATGCTAAATCTGTTAGTACACCTATGAGTTCCTCACTTCAGTTGGATAAGGACCCTAAGGGAAAAAAATTGTTGATCAAAAGAAATTTAGAAGGATAATTAAATCTTTACTTTACTTGACAGCTAGCCGGCCCAATATCATATTTAGTGTCTATTTATGTGCTAGATTTTAATCAGATCCAAAAGAATTATATTTGACAGCAGTAAAAAGGATTTTAAGATATCTACTAGGAACTCAAAACTTAGAAATTTGGTATCCAAAGTTTAGCTCTTCATTTGAAATTATTGATTATTCAGATTCTGACTTTGCAGGTTATAGGGTTGACAGAAAGAGTACTTCTGGAATATGTTAGTTTATTAAAAATTCTTTAGTATCTTGGTCCAGTAGAAAATAAAATTCAGTAGCCCTATCTACTGCTGAAGTTGAATACATTGCATTAGGAAGTTGTGTGGCACAAGTACTTTGGTTGAAACAACAATTGATTGATTTATGATTAACTATAGGCACTATTCCCATTTATTGTGATAACACTAGTGCTATTTGCATTTCTAAAAATCCTATTCAACATTCAAGAACCAAACATATAGACATCAGGCATCATTTCAAAAGGGATCATGTATACAAAGGAGAAATTGAACTCAATCATGTTTCTACAGAAAATCAACTTGCAGACATTTTTATAAAACTTTTAGCCTTTGATACTTTTAGTGCATTAAGAACAAAGTTTGGTGTGATCGATTTGAATGCTTAATTAAAATATTTCTGCCACATTGATGTGTGTTTTTAGTTAATGTTGTGTGTGTATTTATGAGTGTGTTATTTTCTGTATTTGTGATTTTATGTATTTTTCTATTGTGTTTTTAGTGTATTTGTATTTAAGTTTTGATTGAGTGCATATTTTTGAAAAAAAAAATTGAGTGAAAATCATCTCCAGGATGAAATTATTCTCGTACGGGATGAACTATGTTGTGTGTTAAGTGTCGGATTTGAACCGTCTGCGTACAGTTTTTCAGTTTTTAATTTTGACTTCGTCTGTACGATCATCATGATTGTCTGGATGAAATTTTTAAACGTTTGTATGATTGATTGACAGTTAAACGGATAAGGTCGATTTTAATATTATTTTTGTACGTACGAACCTTTGGTTCGTCCGGACGAATGCTTGGCGAATCGATGTGGGGGACGGTTTCAACTGCCATTAAAATGATCTTAAATTTTTGATCGTCCAGGACAAACACATGTTTGTCTGTACGATCGTTTGGTCAAAAGTCTGTATGAAAGGTCGCTTCATTAGTTGTGTGATTACAAAAAGTCATTTCATTTTGGACTCATTCGTTCGTCCATATGAATTTTTTTGTACGGGATGAATTGAATTTCGTACGGGACGAAAATAATTTCGTCTATACGAATAGTCATATTTCATTAAATTGACTGGCTATGAACTCAACAGTCACACTCACACATCCCTTTTAGAACCCTTTCTTCCTTTAGATCTTATCCATGTCAAGTTCAAGCAAACGACAAAAGGTTCTAGCCAAGGGTCCACATAGAAATTCTAGCGATAACTTTCTGTCCAAGGCCAATGAAGAATCATTTCCTAGATATGCCTCCGCTAAGATCACCCCTTCTAGAGTTCTTATTCAAGAAAAACTGACCTTTCAGGTAATGAACTTGTTTGCTTCAACTCAATTTGGTCTCATTCTCACACTAGTCCACCTCTACAACAAAGAGACCTTTCATTATTTCTTAGCAAACACGTCCTTCAATTCTAATCATTCTATCGTAAGGTCATATGTTTTTAAGAAGAAAGTTGAAATCACTAAGGCTGACCTAGGAATCTTTTTGAACTTAAGAATTAAAGGGATTAGAGCCCATACCTTAACCACTACTGTTGATTTTTACTGGACTGAAATTAATGAGATGATTAGAGGAATTAAATTTAAGGAGCATATGCCTAAAGTGTCCTCTCTTGTTCGCAATGCTCGTATCATCCAGCATGTTCTTCAAACTTCCATAATTCCTAAAGCTGATGATATAGTCAATATTACTCATCTTCTTTCAATAGTAACCTACTTGATTATGACTAAACAACCTATAGATGAAGCCGAACTAATCCTTGACTATCTTTATGGACTTTCTAAAATTGGTCATGTCGCCCATAAAAGAAAGAAGAACATTACCTTAGGACATCTTATTGCCTTCATTTTAGAGAATAAGTATGAATTGGTTCATCCAGTTCAAGATTTTGAAGAACCTCTATACTACAATGACGGATCTTTTAGAGCAATCTTTAATAAGGATAAACCACGTAAAACACATGTTATTAGTGACTCAGAGGAGGAACCAGAACCTGCACCTGCACCTGCTAATGAACCAAATTACCAAGATTTGATTTAGAGATTTGATCTCTTAGAGTTTCATTTTGATCAAAGATTTAATCAAATTGAAACTCACTTACAACAGCAGGATGTTCAGTACAATCAAGACATGGGATATATGCAAGAACAGATAAATGACATAAGATCAATTATGCTCATGATAAGCAGTTACTTTAATTTCTTCAGTACTGTACCTTCTCCTCCTCCAGATCAAGGCCCATCAGAGTGACTCATGTACTTGCTTATGATCTTATTAGTTGATATGACTGTAATGTGGTAGTTTGTGATGTATTTTTTTCTTTTGATTGTGATGTAGTTTGTTATGTGTTTGTTTCATTTGATATTTTAGTATTTGAGTTTTTATGTAGTATTGATATAATTTCTTAGATTGTAATATTCATTATAATGATAACAATATAAGTTATCTTGTTTTATTTTTTAATCTGATTTTGAAATATGTGTAAGCCCATATGACAAACTTTAAAATTTTTGATCTTAAGAGTGTTATACCTTGAAGTGCAACTTAAAATTGAATTCATTAGAAAATCTAATTTTCTAAATTTAAGTTTTGCTTATAACTTGATAAAATTAAGAATGTCAATTTTATGTCTCTTATTAGACTACATTAATGTTTATTATTATTATTATTATTATTGTGATGTTTTCTTATTTTGTATTTCACTAATCAATAAATATTGATGCACTTAGAAAATTTTGAAATTTTTTATTATTGATTTTGGAAAGATCAAGATTACTCTTGAAAAAAGTACTAATGTACAAAAATCAAAAGGAATGCACAATGGTTCATAATTTGAAAAAGAGGCACAAAATAAGCCCACAAGTAAAAAGATGCAGGGGGGGCTCCTTTGTGGCTTGAGAGAAGAGAGAGAAGCTCCACAAATTTAGGAAGGAATTTGAAGAAGATTTTGAAGAATTTGGGTGACATTGTTGGAGATGGAAGAAGGTGGCCGGTCATCCAAGGATGACCGGAACACCAAAAAATTGCTATCTACCGTGAGTCTAATCATGTTGGATTCAAAAGGTAGATTCTCCTTCAAACGCATCTCCTCTTTTTGAATTTTGAATCTCCTCTTTTTGAATTTTGGAATCTCCTCTAGTCATAAAAGAGGGAGGTTTGACTGCTATGAACAAGCCTTTGCCGATTTCAGGCAAAGGGAAAGAAATAATTTCTTTTTTGAATGATAAGCCAAAACCTTTGTCGGATATCATTTCTGGAGCTAATGATAAGGAAGCATCTTCATCAAGAGGAAGTTTTACTGATATTTTGAAGAAGGACATTGATATTGACAAAGGTAATGTTAATATCAAAATTCCAAATACTTCTTCAAAATTGGATATTTCTAATGTGTGGATTAAAAAATCTCACATTAAAATAAAATTTAGTGAAATGCATGATGATATTGGAAATGCAAATTTTGTCATACTTGACATGGAAAAGGAAAAATCTAATGTTAAAGTTTTG